>NC_057811.1:347772337-347922730 GCF_018294505.1 Triticum aestivum
GGCGACGACGGGCTTGCCACGTGGCAGAGCGTGAGTGGACGGGGCGGCGGCGCGGCTGTGTCCGGCCGGGGCGGACGTGTCCGGCGGCGCACGGGGATGAGGGTTAGGGTTTGACTGCGATTCGTATACGGGAGGTCTCACATATAAATAGGTAGAGGGAGCTAGGAGGCTCCAAATGAGGTGCGGTTTTCGCCCACACGATCGTGATCGAACGACCTAGAGCATGGAAGAGAGTTTGGTGGGTTTTGGGCTGGTTTTTGAGGGGGGTTTTGCTGGACACTCAAATGGACTTTGCGGATGCCCGGTTAACCGTTGGAGTACCAAACGACCTCCGAATGGAACGAAACTTGACCGGTGGTCTCCGGGTGGTATATTAAGGCCACTTGACAAGCCTCGGTCCATTCCGAGAAAGTTTGACACCCGCACACGAAAGAAAACAAGAGGGATGCACCGGAGGAGATAGGAGCGCCGGATTGCAAAACGGACAACGGGGAAAATGTTCGGATGCAAGAGACGAACACGTATGCAAATGCAATGCACATGATGACATGATATGAATTGCATGACATGACAAAATGCAAAACGAAAGACAAAACCCAACCACGGAGGGAATAACATAACACATAGCCGAAAATGGCAAGAGTCGGAGTTACAAATATGGCAAGTTACATGCGGGGTGTTACACGGGGAGTGTGCCTATGGCCGGTTCTCAATTGCGGTCCCACATGCATGTGCAAACGCAATATGACGCGCGTTCCATTCGGAGAGCGGCGTGCCAGACCGACCGACCGTCTGGGGTGCGAGGCGAACGCGACGGGCGTGCTGTATACTCCATACATGTGTACCGCCATTTTCATGAGGCTTTGCTCCATGGCGCAATCCATGGATACAAAATTAGTATACTGTACTATTTAAAAGTCGAGGGCAGGGCTTTTCCTGCGCGGTAGGCGGGGCAGTTCCGCCTAGTTGGTTTGACAAAGACGCAAGAAGATGAGGGAGTAGGCTGCTGCAAGCGTAGGGCTGTGTGATTTGACAGTGAGTTACTCCTGGACAGGTGGGGCCCGGTGATTTGACTTGCAATTATCATTTTATTTGCGGCGCTACGACCGGCGTGAGTCTCCCGATTCCTGACCACCTCCATACAGGTGCCTCTCTCGATGCTCCACCATGTAGAGGCTGGCTCTTGCTTGAGAGCCCACTCCTCCACTTTTTCCTTGCCTCTTTCCCCCACATATGCAAAAATGCCATGTAAAGCGGGCTTATAGCCCACTATTGTACTTGATCCTACAGGTGCTAAGCCTGCCACATAGGCATAAAGTCTGATGTGGCAAGTTAATTAAGAAGAGAGAGACTAGTTTGGTGACCCCGGGAAGAAACGATGATAAGCGCGTGTACCTAGATGAAGCAAACTTAGCAACAAAAAACTAAGCACCTATGCATTGGGGACTTGAGTTGCTAAGCCATTTAATGCCCATAGCACCTCATCTAAGCACCATTTCATTGGAAGAGGTCACTCCTTGGCAAATGCAATAAATACTACGAAGAAAGAGATAGAGAGAAGTAAATAAAAAATACTCTTATACCCAACCTTATAGCTAACCTTGTTGTATGAATGACTAAGTGATGACTATTTATGACATACCAACATCAGATAGCCTAACGCACTGTGTTAAATCTCCAAGGGCGAGACCGCGCGAGCGAGGTGACGGTCGTGGTAAGCGCGACCACGATACGGGCTACTGGCAGCCCTTGGATCTGAGATCGAACGGTCGCATGCTAAGTTGCTAAAAATTTGCAGAATAACCCTCCAGGATAGGATATTCACCCATTGGTCTGGAATCACGCCATGCAACCGTTCGATCTCAGATCCAAGGGCTCTCGGAAGCCCGTATCATGGGAGAATGGAAAGCTTCGTATCACCTGTAATTTTCCTGACGCTTGACATGACATCGAAAGCCATTTAATTGGGCGTCGAGTAGACATGACATCTAATTGGGCCCCCATAGTACTGTGCATGAATCCATTTATCCACCAGGCAAGCCACTACCCTGCCATTCGCACGCCCCCCCCCCCCACTCGACATTTTTACAATCGATAAACTGCTCCTAGTCGTCCCGTCCTTTCACATTATGGCAGTTCCACTAATCCTAACCCTCCTCCCAAATCCATGGCGTCCCAAATCTCCATGATCGGCGGTGAGTACAAGGTTAGAACCATCACCAGTGATGAGTTCGACGTCATCTACACACGTTCTTCCGCAACGGTGAAAGAATGCCTTGCTCGCTTCAAACGCATGTTCGAAAACTCAAATGATAAGTGGGTCGCTGGGCTAGATGTTGAGTACACCACAGTCCTGGGAAGCGAAAAGAAACTAAAGGAGGCAGAGAAAAAGAAGCCCGCCGTGATCCAGGCTTGAGTGCATGACTTATGCTTGGTCTACCACATATGCCATGCCGACGTTGAGTGCGAGGAATGTAAGAAGTTCCTCAAGGGCAGCCGAGTCGAATTCGTTTCTGTAGACTTTAGGAACGACAAGGAAATCCTGAGTCGGATAGGCCTCATTGTAGGCGACCCCTTTGACCTCCAGAAGGAAGGGCTGGTGCCCTCCCTTGATCAGCCTTCAATGCTGACCCTAGCAGGAGCCATGGTTACACGGTTCGTCGTGCATGGCAGTGGACTGTACTAGATATAGACCACATCCACTACGCTGCAATGGATGGCTACCTTTGTTTCAATATCTACCAGGGTTGGATGAAGAGCAAGAGCCAAGTGTGCGGTTCAAGCAAAGAAGTATCACCCAAGAGGAAGAGGGACAAGGACGAAGTCGAGGACGTGGACGAGGACTCCGAGTAAGGTGGCAGTGTCGTTGCTCATGGTGGTTCTAATGCAGTGTCTATCGGATTAGTTGCTTAGTTTAATTTCTGGTGTGCTTAGTTTTATTTGAGGGGTGTGTTGTGCTGAGCCCCCAGCAGAACTATGTTATGTTTCTTCTCGTTATATTTCGTACATTTCATCTTTTAATTGGTATAGTACTACCACTCATTTCTTCACATTATATACGTACAATATATATGGCCAACATCATATAGCCAGCAGTTTAGTTGTCAAAGAATTTCAGGGTGCTTAGTTTTGTCAAAGAATTCCAGGGTGCTTAGTTTTATTTGAGGGGTGTGTTGTGCTGGACACCATTAACTTATCATTGTGAGAATTGGCTTATTTTTGTCATGTAACATGGTCAACGGGTTTGACATGAAAAAAACAATGTCTAATGGCATTTCTGAGCAAACATCTAACTTAGCGATGGCATTTTTTAATCTAATTGCATTTTGAGCAGGCATCTCACGGATCGATGGCATTTTTTGAGTAGTTGTAACTTCTAATGGCAAAACTGAGTAGTGATACACAACTAGTGGCATAAATAATAAGAACCCAAGAATTAAATAGGTATGCTAATTTCTTTATTTCTTTATACCTTTGTGTGCGAAACAATATACGCTGCCTCCCCCAGATTTTCTTTACAGAGGCAACATAGAACTATATGAGTGCCCTGTTAAATTTTGGAATTATTCCGGGTTTGTTTGGCCTTTTTTATACATTAATTGAGTTTCTGGTCATTTAATGTGCACAATTCAAATTTGAACTACAAGCACATGCTCCCATGCACCAAAGTTGATTGAAAAATCACATGTGTGTCCTCGGGTGAATTTCTAGGTCCCATGCAAGAAATGGGAATGAAATTCAAACATCTGGGCATCATGGTTCGGCCGAGAACATTGAGAAGCTTGGTTTTAAATTCTTGTAAATCCAAAACACGCCTGAAAATCATGAAACTTGGCATGGTGTCATGTCATGATACTACCATGCTGTGGTAAAAAAAATTGCAGAATAGGAACAAGTTTTGGTATAAGTTTCTTGCAAACCGGAGCTCCTCTCAAGAAGGCTCGTGGTTCTGAGAGGGAATGTGTCACCTTTGTGTGCATAATTCAAATTTTAAATACAATCACATGCTCCAGTGCACCAAAGCTGGTTGAAAAATCACATGTGTGTCCTCGGATAAATTTCTAGGTCCCATGCCAGAAATGGGAATGAAATTCAAACATCTGGGCGTCATGGCTCGGCTAGAAACAAGGAGAAACTTGGTTTTTTAATTCCTGTAAATCCGAAACACGCATGAAAATCATGAAACTTGGCTTGGTGTCATGACATGGCACCAACATGTTGTGGTAATTTTGATGTCCGATTTGCGAAGGCGCACACATTAACAATCAACAAAGTCATTTTGGAACATGTGTTGTCACGTTACAATCGAAGACACAAGTATTATTGAAAACGTGGGCGTTCTATTTACCATTTACATGCCGCCACGCATCCCCCTTTTTTTATTAGCTAGGAGGCGCCGTGCAGGGTAGCTATTTGAGTACGGGAGGCGTGCGATCAGACCCCTACGCGTGCTTATCGGGAGGAGAGCCCTTTGACCTCCATCGTCCACCTCTCTCCCAAGGTCTCCATTAATGGCACCCGAGCCTCTGTTTAATGGCGTGGCAATATCTCACTCGACTGAGATTTAAGAGAGAAAAAAGAAAATCTGAAAAGAAAATAGTGCACGGATCTTGATGTAAGATCTGACGGACCTATATAGCATCTACTGCGACTTATAGCAAGACTGATGAATATATATAAGGACGACGAGAGTGGATAATAATTGTCTTACGTAATTAGGAAGATAATTAAAAAATCCACATGCGGCTACGCCCGAAATACACAAGGGCAAAAGAAGAAGGAAGACGCATACAACGATCTGGCTCGCTGATCTCTACTTTCTTTATGCGCTGCAGGTCACGGAGACTAGTTCTCGCGGCGGGCGATGATCTCTTTCATCAGTTTCATGTCCTTAATATGCTGCTTGGCAGCATCCATGGATTCCTCCTCCAGCCTGTTGCGCTCGATGCGGAGCATGGCAATCTCGTCCATAAGTTTCTTGATGATGACGCTCGTCCTCTGCAACAAGGCAGCGGTCTCCTCCTCCTGCTTCGTCCTTCCGGCGATCTTCGCCCTCAGCAGGTCGCGCTCGCCCCGGAGCTTCGCATCGCCCTCCCCTAGTTGCCAGATGACGCCGGTAGCCTCGTCCTGCAACCTCGCCCAGCAGGAGATCTGATCCATCTGGCTATGGACTATCGCATGCATGCGCCTGTAAGAGTCCTCGCTTGCCCGCGAGAAATTTTCCCAGGCCGCCGCGGCGCGGCGGGACCTCCCTGCTGCTTCGGCGACGCGGCGGGACATCTCTGCTGCTTCCGGCGGGGCCGGACTAGTCTGCTACATCAATGGCGCGGCGGGACCTCCGTGCTGCTACTGCTGCGTGGCTGGACATGTCGGCTGCTTTCGCGGCGAGGCGGGTGATGTCTACTACACAACCTTCTTCTTGTAGACGTTGTTGGGCCTCCAAGTGCAGAGGTTTGTAGGACAGTAGCAAATTTCCCTCAAGTGGATGACCTAAGGTTTATCAATTCGTGGGAGGCGTAGGATGAAGATGGTCTCTCTCAAACAACCCTGCAACCAAATAACAAAGAGTCTCTTGTGTCCCCAACACACCCAATACAATGGTAAATTGTATAGGTGCACTAGTTCGGCGAAGAGATGGTGATACAAGTGCAATATGGATGGTAGATATAGGTTTTTGTAATCTAAAAATATAAAAACAGCAAGGTAACTAGCGATAAAAGTGAGCGTAAACGGTATTGCAATGCTTTGAAACAAGGCCTAAGGTTCATACTTTCACTAGTGCAAGTTCTCTCAACAATAATAACATAATTGGATCATATAACTATCCCTCAACATGCAACAAAGAGTCACTCCAAAGTCACTAATAGCGGAGAACAAACAAAGAGATTATGGTAGGGTACGAAACCACCTCAAAGTTATTCTTTCTGATCAATCTATTCAAGAGTCTGTAGTAAAATAACATGAAGCTATTCTTTCTGTTCGATCTACCATAGAGTTCGTACTAGAATAACACCTTAAGAGACAAATCAACCAAAACCCTAATGTCACCTAGATACTCCAATGTCACCTCAAGTATCCGTGGGTATGATTATACGATGTGCATCACACAATCTCAGCTTCATCTATTCAAACCAACACAAAGTACTTCAAAGAGTGCCCCAAAGTTTCTACCGGAGAGTCAAGACTAAAACGTGTGCCAATCCCTATGCATAGGTTCATGGGCGGAACCCGCAAGTTGATCACCAAAATATACATCAAGTGGATCACGTGATATCCCATTGTCACCACAGATAAGCACATGCAAGACATACATCAAGTGTTCTCAAATCCTTAAAGACTCAATCCAATAAGATAACTTCAAAGGGAAAACTCAATGCATTACAAGAGAGTAGAGGGGGAGAAACATCATAAGATCCAACTATAATAGCAAAGCTCGCGATACATCAAGATCGTACCATCTCAAGAACACGAGAGAGAGAGAGAGAGAGAGATCAAACACATAGCTACTGGTACATACCCTCAGCCCCGAGGGTGAACTACTCCCTCCTCGTCATGGAGATCGCCGGGATGATGAAGATGGCCACCAGTGAGGGTTCCCCCCTCCGGCAGGGTGCCGGAACAGGGTCCCGATTGGTTTTTGGTGGCTATAGAGGCTTGCGGCGGCGGAACTCCCGGTCTATTCAGTGCCTCAATGTTTTTAGGGTATATGGATATAGGCGAAAGAAGTCGGTAAGGGGAGCCACGAGGGGCCCACGAGGGTGGGGGCGCGCCCAGGGGGGCAGGCACGCCTCCCTTCCTTGTGGCCACCTCGAAGCTTCCCTGACTTCAACTCCAAGTCTCCTGGATCACGTTCGTTCCAAAAATGACGCTCCCGAAGGTTTCATCCCGTTTGGACTCTGTTTGATAGTCCTTTTCTGCAAAACACTGAAACAAGGGAAAAAACAGAAACTGGCA
Source organism: Triticum aestivum (assembly GCF_018294505.1). Classification (NCBI taxonomy): domain Eukaryota; kingdom Viridiplantae; phylum Streptophyta; class Magnoliopsida; order Poales; family Poaceae; genus Triticum; species Triticum aestivum. The sequence goes on from NC_057811.1 coordinate 347,779,292, forward strand.
CTGGGCTCTGGGTTAATAGGTTAGTCCCAAAAATAATATAGAAGTGTTTAGTAAAGCCCATAAACATCCAAAACAGATAATATAATAGCATGAATACTTCATAAATTATAGATATGTTTGAGACGTATCAGCATCCCCAAGCTTAATTCCTGCTCGTCCTCGAGTAGGTAAATGATAAAAGAAATAATTTATGAAGTGTGAATGCTAGCAGGTGCACAAGTTTGATCAATGATAATTTCAATCACCTTTTCTAGCATCATTATATGTCATAACAGTAGCTCAACTCATAGAACTTTTCATGATTAAGTAACAAGCTATTCACTTGTTAAAGTATAGATCATAAACTTTCTTGAAAACTAACAAACCGTGTTATTAGTCATCAAACAATTACAATTCATCTTATTTTCAGGAAGAGTCTATGTCAGAGCTTTGATTTAGCAAATCCCACATACTCAACTATCGTATAGTCTTCCATGATTGCTACCACTCAAAGCATATTTTTAGAACAAATAGCATCCATCGAACACAGAGAAAGATAGGGGCTTAATGTTTAGCCTCCCAACTTATTTATCATATAGATAATTGTCAACAATAATAATTAATGATCAAATATATTTGAATGGCCATATATGCTTAGATCTTTCTCCACAACATGATGCTTGCCAACTAAAAAGTAGGTTGGAATGAGAAGGAATTCTACTGACTCTTGCATAAAAGTAAAAGATAGGCCCTTCGCAGAGGGAAGCAGGGATTTGCAGAGGTGCCAGAGCTCAAAGCTAAAACAGAGATGAAAATAATTTTGAGAGGTATGCTTTCATTGTCAACATAACGACCAAGAGTTCCCAATATCTTCCATACTAGATACATTATAGGCGGTTCCCACGCAGAAAGGTAAAGTTTTTACTCCCCCTCCACCAACATACACACTCCATGACTTGTCCGAAACAACGGGTGTTGTCGTGGAATTGTCACGGCAGATGTCCTCGAGCTAGGACTTAGTCGTGGAGCCATCGCAACTAGGAAGCTTGAAGGGGTTAATGTGGGACAAGGAACACGAGGTTTTATACTGGTTCGGCCCCTTACGATGAAGGTAAAAGCCTACGTCCAGTTGAGGTGGTATTGATTAGGGTTACGATCACCGGGGAGCTAAACTGCTATGCCCGGCTCTCGATGAGATTGTTCTTGTCCCTAAACCGCTGCCGGGTCGTCCCTTTATATAGGGAGGCTAACGCCCAGCAGCTCTTAGAGTCCCGGCCGGCTCATAAGAGTGTCCGGCTCGGACTCTCAATCATACTTGCCTTGCACTACAAGCTCTACCATAATAACGTTTGTAACTACGGGCCTTAAGCCATATCCGGGTCTTAAGCCCATCTCTGGCCCATCGTCTTCAAGCTTGGCCCCGGGCTTCTGGTAATGACCATTAGAGTAACCCGGCCCCTCCTGGCGGGTGACTCTAAGGTCTATATCCTCAACATTAGGCCCCAGATTGATTTGAGCCAGCTCATGTCAATCTTCAACCCTGCCGACAGAAAAAATCTCCGGCTTACCACTCATGTGAAGGCCATAACCCGGCGTGACGTCATCCTCTGGACTCCGGATAATCCGCCGTGGCGTGATTTTCCATTAAGCCCGTTTTTTACTCCACCAGATCCGCAACGGATCTTTGCTTTTACTGTCACTTCCGAAAATCGAGGCGTCGTGGGGGGAGATAACCACGCCGTGGTCTCCTTGAATCTCGCGCCCACTTAAGAGCTTGCCTTATAAATAGGCCGGTCCGACGGGCTCTCAGCCACTTCCTCTCCATCTTCTTCCTCGTGCCATCGCTCCTCTGCCCGAGCTCTGCTACTGCCGCCGCCGTCGCGCCCCTGATCTTCGTCAACCTTGGCCGCTGCATCACCCTGACTCGGACCAGACAAACGGCGGCAACCTCCGTTCTTCTCCAGCTCCGGTGAGTCTCTTCTGCCCTGCTAGAACAGACCTGCGGTAGGGTTCAAATAGTTCGTCCGTGTTCTTCGCCATTGCCCGCAAGCTTCGACAGTTCTCATAGTTCTGCCCTTGTTTGATCTTTAGCCTTGTATAGAACTGGTGCGGCGGTTGTTTAGGACTCATTTCAAATGCTCATAAATCTCTTTCTACTGCATAAAGGCCTCATTCGAGCTCAAGAACATCCGCTCGTCTGTTTCTAGGTCTAGAAAATTTTCATTTCACCCAACCATTTTGATCCAAAAAAGTTACTGCAACATGTGAAACCTGTTTTACCACACTTAGTAAAAACTGCAACCATTGAATCTTGGCGGCTTACAATTCCGGTTTAAAGAAAACACGCGCCGTAGAACCTTCCGGCTTAAAGAGAACCATGCTCCGTAAAATCCCCGGGCTTAACTGTGGTAAGGCCGTAGATAACCAACTTATTCTGAATGCCCCTGCGGCTTAAATAACCCACTGTACCTGAGTATATATCATTAGTCCCCTTCATAAGCCGCCACCTTAGTTTTGAACTGTAGATCTCCGGCTTAATTAACCCGGACATTTTTCCTTTTTGTCATAGACCGCCAACTTTCATCATGCCTCCCAAGGCTCCCATTACTTGCAACTGGATGAGGTCCAACGTCACCAACGAGACCCTAGCCAATTTTGTTAAGTCCGGATATCTGCCTAAGAAGGAAATCATGTCCTACCGTGCCCCTGACCCGTCAGAAGAGAGACCACAGCCAAAGGACAGGGAGGTAGTGATTTTCGCAGATCATATGAGCCGGGGCTTCGCACCGCCCGGCTCAAAGTTTTTTAGGGACGTGCTCAACTTCTTCGACTTGCGGCCTCAAGATATAGGGCCCAACTCCGTATCCAACATCTGCAATTTTCAAGTCTTCTGCGAGGTTTACCTTGGAGAAGAACCTAGTCTGCTGCTCTTCAGAGAGCTTTTTTATTTAAACCGCCAGAATGAGTGCGCCAACGGGCCAAGTCTGGAGTTAGGTGGCATTTCCATCCAGCGGCGTAGGGACTGTCTTTTCCCTTACGCAGAGCCGCCGAGCCACCCCAAGGACTGGAACATGACTTGGTTCTATTGCCAAGATACGTCCCCGGCTGATGAAAGCCCGCTGCCCGGCTTTCGCCCAACACGTCTGGAGCCGACTCACCCACTGTCGGACAAGCTGACTCAAGCGGAGCGCCAGCCTCTGCTTCCTACTATCAACAAAATCAAGGCCCTCCTGGGCAACGGTCTGAACGGAATCGACCTGGTCCGGGTCTGGATCTCATGGCGGGTGATCCCATTGAGCCGCCGCCCCGGCTTAATGTGTGAGTACACAGGGCGAAAGGTTGACCCTCAGAGGCACAGCCGCAATGATCTTCCAGAAGACGTTGCAGAGGAGGAGACCAAGGCTCTTTTAAACGAGAGCCTGGCAGACTGCGGAAGGACCGGGTTAGCCCCCTTCTGCAAGACCAATCCAGCCCCAGCTGTAAGCCGCTGACTTTAACTTTTTATCTTCGTCTGCATATAACCTTCGTCTAACCGTTTTAAGAATTCATCATTGTATTTTTCAGGCTGATGATAAGTTCTGGCGGGTCAAATATGACCATGAGGCGGCCAAGAAAGCCAGGAAGGCGAAGAAAGCCGCCAAGAAAGCCACCCCTCGCAAAAAAGGAAGCAGGCCTACTGCTTCGGAGCTGATGCAATTAAGCGACAGCTCCGAGTCAGAGGTAACTCCTGAGCATTTAAGTCCTTACTATATTCACTGTTTGTTGCTGTCCGCCTTATCAATACTTGCTCACTGACAGGATGACACCGGCGCAAGTAACCCGGTGGTTGAAGAGGTAATGTCACTTTCCTCCGACTCAGAGCCCTTACCACAGCTGAAAGTCCGAAGGGTAACCCGAAAAGTAAGCTTTTCACATCCTTTAGCTCATCAAGACCCTCAATTTCTTTTGAAGCGATAGGTTCACGAAAGCCGGCGTCACACCCGGACCAACAAGGACACCGACCTCTCCGCCGGGTTACCCGACGCAACAAGGAAGCGCCGAACTGAGGTTATTTCCCACTTGTACCCTTTTCACCCGTTGGCGGGTGTTATCCGTCATCCACTCAACTCTTCTGACTCCAATTACCAGGAGACCTCCCCCTCTTCGGGTGACTCCATGCAGTCAAATTTGCCGGCTTTCAAGACCGCGCCCGGGTAACAACAATCATCTCATGTTGTTCTGGTCTTTCCTCATATTCTTTGTACTAACCTTTGTTGTTCTTTCAGTGCCCAGGCAAAGCTCACCAAGAGGGTGAAGAAAACCAAGTCGGCCGGAGTGCCGGATCTGCCTGAGCCGGCGGTGTCAGTCCAAGAACCGCCAACTGCCTCCGCCCCCGAAGTCACCACTCCAATGGACACGGCACCTGAAGCCACCGCCCCAACTACCAAGGCAACGACCGAAGCTTCGGTTAAACCGGAGGCCTCCGGCTCAGCTCCACCAGCAGACAACCCGGACATGGTAATCACCCGGACGGAGTTTGTTGAGCCGGGGAGACCGACCGTGTTGGCCAAGTGCTCCGCTAAGGGGGAGTTTCTGCAGCCCCACCAGGCGAATCTGGACCTCTCCAACTACAGCAACCTGAGCATTGGAGAGCTCGTCTCTGGCTACATCAGCCAAGTACACAAGAGCCGGGACGCCGAGGTCGCTATGGTAAACCAGATCCAGCAAAAATCTGAGGTATCCTTCTGCTATCTTCTTACTTACTGCATAGTTACCTTTGCCATGCTAGCCCCCAAGTCGACGACTTATGATTTGAATATGTTGTAGACTTAGGTTCCGGCTTACTCAATTGAGCCGGCAGTATGTAGATAGATACGTTCAATATGCATTAGCCCCCAAGTGCCAAGTGTCTTTGCTTGGAAAACGCTTGGGACTTATATAGTAACTGCTCATGTCATAACCCGGAAATTTATACAGGCTGTTGGCAAGAAACTAGAGGCGGACCTTGCGGATCTCAAGAGCCGGCTGAAGACGCAGGAGATGGAGACCCGGAAGGCAAACGCCAAGTTTGTATCTAGCATTGCCGCTCAAGAGAAGCTGAAGACAGAATTTGATGCTGAGCGGAAAGCCTGGGCCGAAGAGAAGGCCGCACTGGTGACCCGGGCGGAACAGGCGGAGAAGGCTCTCTCTGAGAAGACTGCCGAGCTCTCCGGCCTAAAGCGCTAGGTTTCCCAAATGGTGGCCGCCGTCTTCGGTAAGTCGCCTCACCGGCTTTCATCAATGTTAGAATGTTTATATCTCATGATTCATCCTTGTCGCCGACTTACTTGATTCTGTTAAACAGGTCCCAGAAGTGCCAACCTCAACCAGAGCGTGGTCACCAAGCTAAAGGCCGTGTATACCCTGGTGGAGCAGCTCTACACCGGGTCACAGCGTGCCTTAGCTGTGGTGGCCCTATCCAACGAGGTGCCGACTCACCTGGCAGAAGTCCTGCGCCGGCTCGCCGTTCTGCCTCAGCGGATCCAAGAGCTGCGACGGGCTTCTGCGAGAGCCGGAGCAATCGCCGTGCTGAGCCGGGCCAAGGCATTCCTGCCGGAGTTAGACCCGGCAGACGTTGCCCTTGGCTATCCAAGCCTGAAGGAAGACGGCTCAGCTTTCGATCAGAAGGACTTCGCAGCGTGCGTGAAGGTTGTACGCCCGGTGGCCACCCTCATCGGGAATGACACAGATCTGACCAAGTACCAGCCGGGTTATGACGCGGAGAATCAGAGGATTCCAACCCCTCGCTATGAAGCCCTCAACCTAATCCCGCCGGCTCGTCAGCACACCTTCGCCCCGGAGATTGACCCGGCCGGGTTAATTGACGAGGAAGCCCAGTTCGAGGCTCTCAGCGGCATCGACTGGAAGTCATCAACCTTCCAGGTCTTGGGATCAGCCGGAGGAGAGGACAGGAACGAGCCGGAGACTTCCACTCAGCGGGCATCGTAACTCGGCTGTCGGTTTACCAAACAATGCTCCACCCTTGTTAGATTTGATTAGTGTTGTAATAAAGTAGGTGCAACAGTCTATCTATGCCGTGCCATCGTGCACATATTGAATGCCAAGGTCTTTTGAAGTAGTCTCTTTGATGTTTCTCCGGGTCATAATCATCCCTTTGTTTTTCTCAACCTCAAAGAGGTGCCTTTAAGTATCCTGCATAGAAAGGCAAATCACAAGTCTCGAGGTGGCTTACCGCCCTGAGAATCAGGTGTTTCGGATAGATAACCCGGAATATGAATCAAAAAAGACTGGTCCTCAATTATATCCTTAACACAATCGTAATAACACCCTTAGCGGCCTGTAAGCATACTTCCGGTTTAGATAACCCGGGTAACAAGGTTGATATCTTAACTCCGAGTTACCTATCTTGATGACACCCATGGTGTTCAACTAACACTGTAAACCAAAGTTAAGCCGGCAAAGCGAGACCCGGCCGTACACACCTTGACCTAATCAGAGTAAACTTGTGATAGAACATAGGAACTTAGGGGCTTCCAGTTCGAATACGACCAGAAACCCGGCCCAAAGGGGTTAAGCTAAGATTCGGATACGATCACATAGCCCCCAGTGGGTGTGGCGATGCCAATCAAGAGGGTACCGACAGCTATGTTCTCTTTGGTTCGAATACGACCCATGTTTGAACAGGAAGCCCCCAAGTGATTTCAAGAATTGTTTAACGACGCTGATTCGAATACGATCCACGTCGGTTCTCAGAGGGGTTAAACTATGATTCAAATATGACCAAAGGTAACTTCCCAATGAGCTCGGCACTTTGCCAATCAAATGGGTATCGACAGCTATGTTCTCTTTGGTTCGAATTCGACCCATGTTTGAACAGGAAGCCCCCAAGTGATTTTACTACTTACGGCTAAATTCGAATAAGATCATAAGCCGGATCCTCCTTTAAATCATCATGTAATCTTGCAATAAGAACAACACGTGTATATTTGGAGGAGAAAAAAGGACAGAGGTCCTGCTTTATTGCTTATCATAATATATACATGGTTGAGAGAAGTATGTACACCACGAGAGCCGGTGGATCAAGTGTAGTAAGGCCGAAGCTGAGCTATGTTCCACGGCCGACGGGTCTCCTCCTCCGATTTACGTGAATCTTTGTGCTCCCGAATGTCAATGAGGTAATATGACCCGTTGTGCAAGTTCTTGCTGACCACAAAGGGCCCTTCCCAAGGCGGGGATAACTTGTGTGCATCTGTTTGATCCTGGATGAGCCGGAGCACAAGGTCGCCTTCCTGGAAGACCCGGGATTTGACCCGGCGGCTATGATAACGGCGCAGGTCTTGTTGGTAAATCGCTGAACGGGCTGCTGCCACATCACGCTGTTCGTCCAACAAGTCAAGAGCATCTTGGCGCGCCTGTTCATTATCCGTCTCAACATAAGCCGCCACACGAGGTGAGTCATGACGGATGTCACTGGGGAGGACTGCTTCTGCTCCATAAACCATGAAGAAAGGCATGAAGCCTGTAGACCTGTTAGGAGTAGTGTTGATACTCCATAAGACGGAGGGCAACTCCTCCACCCAACAACCCGGCGTCCGTTGCAAAGGGACCAAAAGCCGGGGCTTGATGCCCTTCAGAATCTCCTGGTTAGCTCTCTCAGCTTGACCATTGGATTGAGGATGAGCCACTGAGGAAACATCAAGTCGGATATGCTCTTGTTGACAAAACTCTTCCATGGCGCCTTTGGAGAGATTGGTGCCATTGTCAGTTATGATGCTGTGCGGAAAACCAAAGCGGAAAATCACCTTTTTCATAAATTGAACCACCGTGGCTGCATCGCACTTGCTAACTGGCTCAGCTTCCACCCACTTTGTGAACTTATCAACTGCCACCAAGAGGTGGGTCTTCTTATCCTTGGACCTTTTAAAAGGCCCAACCATATCAAGCCCCCAGACCGCAAAGGGCCAAGTGATTGGGATCATCCTCAGCTCCTGAGCCGGCACATGAGCCCGTCGTGAGAACCTCTGGCAACCATCACATTTACTGACCAAGTCCTCTGCATCAGCATGAGCCGTCAACCAATAAAAACCATGACGAAAAGCCTTGGCCACAAGAGACTTTGAGCCGGCGTGATGGCCACAAACCCCTTCATGGATCTCACGCAAGATCTCTTGACCTTCCTCAGGGGAGACACAACGCTGAAACGCTCCTGTAACACTGCGATGATGTAACTCGCCATCGATAACAATCATTGACTTGGCCCGCCGGGTTATTTGCCTGGCCAAAGTTTCATCCTCAGGCAACTCGCCCCGGGTCATGTAAGCCAGATATGGCATTGTCCAGTCTGGTATGATATGGAGAGCCGCCACCAGTCGTGCCTCCGGGTCAGGGACAGCCAAGTCTTCCTCTGTAGGCAACTTAACCGAAGGGCTATACAGGACATCCAGGAAAGTGTTAGGCGGCACCGGCTTTCGCTGAGAGCCTAGCCGGCTTAGGGCATCAGCCGCCTCGTTCTTCCTGCGATCAATGTGCTCTACTTGGTAGCCCTGAAAGTGCCCGGCAATGGCATCAACTTCGCGGCGATAAGCCGCCATGAGCGGGTCCTTAGAGTCCCACTTGCCGGATGCTTGTTGAGCCACCAAGTCTGAGTCACCGAAGCATCTTACCCGGCTCAAGCTCATTTCCTTAGCCATCCGAAGACCGTGGAGCAAGGCCTCGTGCTCAGCCGCGTTGTTAGTGCAAGGAAACATCAACTGTAGCACATAATGGAACTTGTCACCTTTAGGGGAAGCCAATACAACACCAGCCCCCGAGCCCTCCAACTGCCTGGACCCATCGAAGTGAATAGTCCATTATGTGTTATCCGGCTTCTGCTCAGGCACTTGTGACTCTGTCCAATCATTGATGAAATCCACCAAGGCCTGAGATTTAACAGCAGTGCGTGGCACATATTTGAGACCATGAGGTCCAAGTTCTATAGCCCACTTAGCAATTCTCCCTGTGGCCTCTCTGTTTTGGATGATGTCACCAAGGGGGGCAGAGCTGACCACAGTGATGGGATGACCCTGAAAATAATGCTTAAGTTTCCGGCTCGCCATGAACACACCATACACAAGCTTCTGCCAATGTGGGTACCGTTGCTTGGACTCAATGAGCACTTCGCTGACATAATAAACCGGTCGCTGAACCGGCTGTTCCTTACCCGCCTCCTTGCGCTCTACCACAATAGCCACACTGACGGCTCGTGCGTTTGCCGCCACATACAGTAGCAAGGGCTCCTTATCAACCGGAGCAGCAAGGACTAGGGGCTCTGCCAGCTGCTTCTTCAAATCCTCAAAGGCGGTATTAGCTGCATCATTCCAGACAAAGTTATCAGTTTTCTTCATCAACTGATATAAGGGCATGGCCTTCTCACCCAAACAGCTTATAAAACGGCTTAAAGCAGCAATGCGACCCGCCAAGCGCTGAACGTCATTTATACACGCCGGTTAGCCAGGGAGGTGATGGCCTTGATCTTCTCCGGGTTAGCCTCAATGCCCCTGTCAGAAACCAAGAAGCCCAAGAGTTTGCCTGCAGGAACACCAAAGACACACTTGGCCGGGTTAAGCATCATCTTATAGACCCAGAGATTATCAAAGGTTTCCCTTAAATCATCTATCAGGGTTTCCTCTTTTATGGACTTAACCACAATATCGTCCACGTAAGCGTGAACATTACGCCCAATCTGTTTATGAAGACAGTTCTGTACACAACGCTGGTAAGTCGCCTGTGCACACTTGAGTCCAAAAGGCATGGATACATAGCAGAAGGCTCCAAAGGGAGTAATGAACGCCGTCTTCTCCTGGTCCTTAACTGCCATCTTAATCTGATGATAACCGGAATAAGCATCCAAGAAACTTAGACGTGCACAACCTGCCGTAGCATCAATGATTTGATCAATACGGGGGAGGGCAAAAGGATCAACCGGACACGCCTTGTTCAAGTCCGTGTAGTCCACACACATCCGCCAGGTGCCGTTCTTCTTGAGTACGAGCACCGGGTTAGCCAACCACTCTGGGTGAAAGACTTCAACGATAAACCCAGCCGCCAAGAGCCGGGCCACCTCTTAACCAATAGCTTTCCGCCTCTCTTCATTAAACCGCCGAAGGAATTGTCTGACCGGCTTAAATTTAGGATCAACATTGAGAGTATGCTCAGCGAGTTCTCTAGGTACACCTGGCATGTCAGAAGGTTTCCATGCGAAGATGTCCCTATTCTCACAGATGAACTCGATGAGCGCGCTTTCCTATTTTGGATCCAGATTTGCACTGATGCTAAACTGCTAAGATGAGTCACCTGGAACAAAATCAACAAGTTTAGTCTCATCAGCTGATTTAAATTTCATTGCCGGCTCTTGTTCTGTAGTTGGCTTTTTCAGAGAGGTCATATCTGTTGGGTCAACATTGTCCTTGTAAAACTTCAACTCCTCTGTAGCACACACAGATTCTGCATAAGCCGCATCGCCTTCCTCACACTCCAGAGACACTTTCCGGCTGCCGTGAACCGTAATGGTCCCATTGTGACCCGGCATCTTGAGCTGTAAATACACATAACACGGCCGTGCCATGAACTTGGCGTAAGCCGGCCGTCCAAATATAGCATGGTATGGACTTCTTATCTTGACCACCTCAAAGGTCAATTTCTCCACCCTGTAGTTGTTCTCATCACCAAAGGCCACTTCCAATTCGATCTTGCCGACTGGATAAGCCGACTTACCAGGTACTACACCATGAAAGATAGTGTTTGACTGGCTGAGGTTCTTATCAACCAACCCCATACGGCGGAAAGTCTCATAATAGAGGATGTTGATGCTGTTGCCTCCGTCCATGAGCACCTTTGTGAACTTATATCCTCCCACTTGAGGGGCCACCACTAATGCCAAGTGGCCCGGGTTATCCACCCGGGGAGGGTGATCCTCCCTGCTCCATACTATAGGCTGTTCAGACCACCGCAAGTAGCGTGGAACTGCCGGCTCAACAGCATTCACAGCCCTCTTGTGAAGCTTCTGATCTCGCTTGCACAAACTAGTGGTAAACACATGATACTGTCCACCGCTAAGCTGCTTTGGATTGGTCTGATAACCTCCTGCTGCTGTTGATGACCCTGGCCAGACTGTTGATTAAAGCCCCCTTGACCGTTCTGAGGACCGGAATTTGAGCCGCCACCCGGGCCATGAAAGCCACCGGCGCCTGAGCCGCCGCCCGGGCCATTGTAGTTCTTAAAGGCCTTCATGATTGCACAATCCTTCCATAGATGAGCGCTGGCTTCTCTCTAGAGCCGTGCCTCGGACAAGGCTCATTCAACAGCTTCTCCAGTGAAGGTCCTGACCCGCCGCCTCGGGGAGGGGGCCTTCCCTTGCGTCGCTGGTTATTGCCTTGTGCGCTGGCGTTGGCCACAAACTCTAGGCTACCATCTGCCTTGCGCTTGCCTCCTCCTTGGTTCCCCGGGTTAAACTGAGGACCCTTTCCATTGCCGTTCTTCTTTCCCTTCCCTGTCCTTTCATCATCTGAAGGGGGATCCTTGGTACCATCAGAATCGGCGTACTTGACAAGAGCTGCCATTAGTGTACCCATATCACTGCAGTCGCGCTTAAGCCGCCCGAGTTTCATCTTCAGGGGCACAAAATGACAATTCTGCTCCAGCATTAAAACCGCTGAGCCGACATCCATCTTGTCTGACGAGTGTATGATCTCCTTAACCCGGCGAACCCAATGTGTCGTAGACTCACCCTCCTGCTGCTTACAGTTGGTCAAATCCACAATTGACATAGACTGCCTACAGGTATCTTTGAAATTTTGGATGAACCGGGCTTTCAGCTCAGCCCAAGACCCAATGGAATTCGGTGGTAGCCCTTTCAACCAAGTGCGGGCAGTCCCATCTAACATCATGGTGAAATACTTGGCCATGGCCGCCTCACTGACCTCCAGTAGCTCCATAGCCATCTCATAACTCTCGATCCAAGCTGCGGGTTGTAAGTCAGCTGTGTAGTTAGGCACCTTCCTAGGGCCCTTGAAGTCCTTGGGTAGACGTTCATTACGGATAGCTGGCACTAAGCAAGGGACACCCCCGGTCCTGGTAGGGATACCCACATCAATGGAAGTCGTCGGATAAGTCGGGGGGGTCTGGTAAGCCGTCAATTGAGGTACTTGCTCCGCCTCTTGCCGCGCTTGGTCTGCTGCGTAAAAGGCTCCAGTATGAGCCGGGCCATGGCCAGGAGGCGGGTCATGGCGTCGGACGTTACTTGAGCCGGTTGCTGAGACCATGTGCCGGCTGTAACTCGGGCTCTGGCCTGGACGAGGGGTCGAGTGGATCCTGTCCCGGCTGTAGGAGTACGCCTCTTGCTGCACCAGTGCTGTCTGAAGGAATTCCCTGACCCGGCGGGTTTCAATAGCCGTCGGAGAGTTGCCGTCAACTGGTAGAGCCGCCAGCCGTGCTGCCGCAGCGACCATGTTCTCCAGCGGGTTATTATAATGACCTGGGGGTATTGGCACATACTGAGGCGAGGCAGGGGGCACCTGGGGAGGCCCCATCACTCATGGCTGAGTAAGGGGTCCAGACCCGGGAGCTATGACCCCTGGCGGGTTACTAGACCCTGCACCTGGCGTGTTGAAGAGGTTGCGTGGATCGTAAACCGGAGGGAGTCGAGATTGGGCCTTTTGATGCCTCCTTCTCAGGACCTCATTGGCCGCGTTTTGATCCATCGTGAGTTGGAAGGACTGCGCCTGGATCAGCTGAGTTTGGGCATCGAGAGCCGCCCTCTCCGCAGCCAGCCTGATCCCTTCCGCTGCAAGATCCCCTTTAGCCTTCACTAGATCCAATTTTAACTGTGCCACCTCCGCGTCATGCCGAGCTTGATCCGCCGGGTCAACCATGGCGGTTAACAGGGCCGTCATCTTGTCCGTGAGATCCATTAGCACCTGAGCCGGCGAAGGCACCGGGGTTCCCGCTCCAGCAGCGGGGTTCTGAACAGGCTGCGCACCAGCCATAAAAACTCCAACCTGACTTGGCGGCTCAAATAGGTCCGGAATACTGTCACCATCGGGACAACCCATGAGCTTGCCATCCTGAAGTTGGTACAACGAGTTTGACTCATCGGTGGCCGACTCGCCGTCAGAGCCGGCGGCCGTCTCATCACCAGACCCAGCTGGATCAGAGGGCCCTCCATGGATGCATCCCACAAAAGCGCGCCTTAAGGCAGGCCGGGCCCGGGCGGGTCGTGCGCGCTGAGCCGTTTCGATGAGATCAGCGCAGAGATCCGGCTCAGTTCCCGGTTCACCAATCTTGCCAATGAAGACATGAATTCCGCCGAAGGGGACCCGGTACCCGTACTCAATTGAGCCGGCGTCGGGGCCCCAGTTTGCATCGTCGATGTAGAGCTTGCCGCAACGACTCTTGGTCATCCGGCCCACAACGTATCCCTTGAGCCCTTCGAAGCTGCCCTTCAAGAACTCAAATCCACAGTGCGCTAGCCCCACGGTGGGCGCCAACTGTCGTGGAATTGTCATGGCAGATGTCCTCGAGCTAGGACTTAGTCGTGGAGCCATCGCAACTAGGAAGCTTGAAGGGGTTAATGTGGGACAAGGAACACGAGGGTTTATACTGGTTCGGCCCCTTACGGTGAAGGTAAAAGCCTACTTCTAGTTGAGGTGGTATTGATTAGGGTTACGATCACCGGGGAGCTAAACTGCTATGCCCGGCTCTCGATGAGATTGTTCTTGTCCCTAAACCGCTGCCGGGTCGTCCCTTTATATAGGGAGGCTAACGCCCAGCAGCTCTTAGAGTCCCGGCCGGCTCATAAGAGTGTCCGGCTCGGACTCTCAATCATACTTGCCTTGCACTACAAGCTCTACCATAATAACGTTTGTAACTACGGGCCTTAAGCCATATCCGGGTCTTAAGCCCATCTCTGGTCCATCGTCTTCAAGCTTGGCCCCGGGCTTCTGGTAATGACCATTAGAGTAACCCGGCCCCTCCTGGCGGGTGACTCTAAGGTCTATATCCTCAACAGGTGCCGTCCAACTATCAACATTCCTGGGGGAGTTTTGTTTAAATTATTTGTGAATTTGTTTTCGATCTTTTGATCATAGGACTGGGCATCCCAGTTACCAGCCATTTTCTCGTGAATGATGAGCGGAGTCCACTCATCGTGAGAATAACACACCTAGCATGGAAGATACTGACAGCCCCTAGTCGCTACATGAGCGATTCGGGCATACAAAACAGATTATTATTTGAAGGTTTAGAGTTTGGCACATGCAAATTTACTTGGAACGGCAGGTAAATACCGCATATAGGTAGATATGGTGGACACTCATGGAAGAAACTTGGTTCAAGGAATTTGGATGCACAAGCAGTATTGCCGCTTAGTATAGATATTTTGGCTAGCAAGGATTCTAAATAGCGAGCACCACATGTTAGAGGATCCATAACAATATAACTTCTATACAAATATACCCAAGCATAACTCATTATGTTGTCTTCCTTGTCCAACTTCAACTAATTTGCTCAGGTTTGAAAATAATTAATGGGGCTCACAATCATAGAAGATGTCCAAGATAGTATATTTATATGTGAATCTCTCTTCCTTCAATATTCTTTCCTGAATTGTTTAAGTGACCAATACAATGTTTGCTAACCTTCAAAAAATTTACCACCTCTACTTCTTATATGTGAAGTCATTACTCCCCATGGGATAAGCATATAAAACATATATAATTTCAAATTTATGATATTCAAATCATTCAACCATTTACTCATAGGATATAAGTGAAGCACACGAGTAAATGACAAACTACTCCAGAAAGATATAAGTGAAGATCAATGAGTAGTTAAATAATTATGTAGCTATGTGAAGACTCTCTCTCATTTAAGAATTTCAGATCTTGGTATATTATTCAAACAGCAAACAAAACAAAATAAAACGACATTTCAAGGATAGCAACTCATCAAGTGAAGAAGCAAAAACTTAGGCTCAACCGATACTAACCGATAATTGTTGAAGAAGAAAGGTGGGATGCCTACTGGGGCATCCCCAAGCTTAGATGCTTGAGACTTCTTGAAATATTATCTTGGGGTGCCTTGGGCATCCCCAAGCTTGAACTTTTGCGTCTCCTTAATTCCTTTTATATCACGGTTTCCTAAATCTCGAAAGCTTAATCCACACCAAACTCAACAAGAACTCGTGAGATAAGTTGGTATAAACCAATGAAAAAACCTTATCATACTCTACTGTAGCAAACCACTAAAATTATTATTCAACATTGCATACTAAATGCCTCTGCATATTTAATACTCCTATCCTCAAATAGAATCATTAAACAAGCAAACATATGCAAACAATGCAATCATAACATCAATCTGCCAAAACAGTACAGTCTGTAAAGAATGCAAGATTCATCATACTTCCCTAACTCCAAACATTATGAAATTCTACCACACTGTAGAAAATTTACCGGAGCTCAAAATGCAAAAAGTTTCAACATTTTATCGTTTCTGGCTTTTCTAGGGAATTTTTGCAACAGCGATAAAGTTTCTGTTTCGAAACAGCAACATGTATACTTGCAAAATAAGCATGGTAAAGGCTATCCTTGACATTTTTATTGAAAATAGAGATGCAAAACATTATTCTAAATAACAGCAAGCAAATACTAACAAAATAAAATTACGCTCCAAGCAAAACACATATCATGTGGTGAATAAAAATATAGCTCCAAGTAAAGTTACCGATGAACGAAGACGAAAGAGGGGATGCCATTCGGGGCATCCCCAAGCTTAGGCTATTGGTTTTCTTTGAATATTACCTTGGGGTGCCTTGGGCATCCCCAAGCTTAGGCTCTTGCCACTCCTTATTCCGTAGTCCATCGAATCTTTACCCAAAACTTGAAAACTTCACAACACAAAACTTAACAGAAAATCTCATGAGCTCCGTTAGCGAAAGAAAACAAAACACCACTTCAAGGTACTGTAATGAACTCATTCTTTATTTGTATTGGTGTTAAATCTACTGTATTCCAAATTCTCTATGGTTTATAAAATATTTTACTAGCCATAGAGTCATCAAAATAAGCAAACAACACACGAAAAACAGAATCTTTCAAAAACAGAACAGTCTGTAGTAATCTGTAACTAACGCAAACTTCTGGAACTCAGAAAAATCTACCAAAATAGGACGACCTAGATAATTTCATTATTGATCTGCTGCAATTGGAATCAGTATTGTATCTCGTTCTGGTGATTTTTAATAAATTGTTTTCGTGAGCAGAATGTTTCTGTCTTTTTCAGCAAGATCAAATAATTATCATCCAAGAAGATCCTATAGGTCTTACTTGTCACAAACACTAATTAAAACATAAAACCACATCTAACCAGAGTCTAGATGGTTTATTTATTACTAAACAGGAACAAAAAGAAAGGAACAAAAATAAAATTGGGTTGCCTCCCAACAAGCGCTTACGTTTAACGCCCCTAGCTAGGCATGATGATTTCAACGATGCTCACATAAAAGATAAGAATTGAAACATAAAGAGAGCATCATGAATATATGACTAGCACATTTAAGTCTAACCCACTTCCTATGCATAGGGATTTTGTGAGCAAACAACTTATGGGAACAAGAATCAACTTGCATAGGAAGGTAAAACATGCAAAACTTCAAGATTTTAAGCACATAGAGAGGAAACTTGATATTATTGAAATATGTAGAAGCATATGATCCTCTCTCATAATAATTTTCAGTAGCACCATGAATGAATTCAACCATATAACCAACACATAAAGCATTCTTTTCATGATCGACTAGCATAGAATTGTTATTACTCTCCACATAAGCAAATTTATTCTCATCAATAGTAGTGGGAGCAAACTCAACAAAATAACTATCATGTAAAGCATAATCCAATTGAAAATTAAAATCATGATGACAAGTTTCATGGTTATCTTTATTCTTTATAGCATACGTGTCATCACAATAATCATCATAAATGGGAGGCATGCTTTCATCATAATAAATTTGCTCATCAAAGCTTGGGGGACAAAAAATATCATCTTCATCAAACATAGCTTCCCCAAGCTTGTGGCTTTGCATATCATTAGCATCATGGGTATTCAAAGAATTCATACTAACAACATTGCAATCATGCTCATCATTCACATATTTTATGCCAAGCATTCTGTGTTGTCGGGTGGTAGGTGCGACATATGCCAACGGGTGGCTTATCATTGTGGGAGCCAGCAAGACGTCGCCGGTGCCTGGAAACGGGATGAGGCGAAGACATGCACGCCGGCGAATCTTACCCAGGTTCGGGGCTCTCCGTGGAGATAACACCCCTAGTCCTGCTCTGCGGGGTCTCCGCATGATCACTAGATCAAAACAAGTAGCTACAAACGCTCCTTGAGCTGTCGGGTTAGAGGGAGAAGAAGGGCAAGGCTAGCTCTCCTTTTCTCTCTATATGGTGTGTGTAATTCTATGAGACCAACCCTTTGCATGGGTGCCCCGAAGGGTTTATATAGGCCTACCCCCCAGGGGTACAATGGTAATCCGGCTGGGCGCGGGTCCCAGCCGTCAGTGTCCGTATTCGCCGGCTTCTCCGCCGGCCATTGGGGCCCGCCGACTGGTGGGCCCCGCCGGCTGCCGGCCTCTTGGTCGACAGGCCGGCCCCACCGCTTGGGGGTCTTGTCGGCGGCTGGTTACTGTTGCCTCGCCCCTGATGACGAGGGCTTGGTCGAGGTAAACGTGGCTACAACGCCGCCGCCTTGCGGGCTCTCACTGTAGCCTCACCTCGTCTTGTCTCCTTAATGAGGCACATGTTTCGAGGGAGTGAGGTAGCCGGCTATTGGGAGCCGGCTACGCCCCCGGCCGACTAGGGGAGGCCGGGCCGCCTTCGAGCGTCTCTCTGGCTAAAGGGGCCCGCCACCCGCGGGCCGTACTGGCGCTTGTCGTGGGTGACATCGAGGTCAACATGGCTACAGTGCCGCGCCGGACGGGAGATGGCTGACCCGTACGGCGCCCTGTGGCCATGCCTGCTTCGGGATTCGGGGGTAGTGGGATGTACTGCGGCCACGCCCCGTCTTTTCACCGTTATGTGGGTGCAGTCTTGGTGGGTGCGGTCTTGGCCGGCTTCTAGTAGTCGGCATTCTTCATGGCCAGCTTCTGGGAGTCGGTCCTCTTTGGGCCGGCTTCCTGGAGTCGTTCATCTCGTAGCTTTCTTGGGGAAGGTTTCTGAGGCTGGGTCGCCTTCTGGGAGTCGGCCCTGGGGATAGTCGGCCGGGAGAAGGCGGCCCTATGCTCTGTATGCTTGAAGGCTTGAATGGCATGATAATTTTTTGAAGAGCCAGGGGGAGTCGGTTAGGCTACCCGTGGCCATTTACTCCGACAGTAGTCCCCGAAGCTGATTGGGCTTCGAGGTTGGGTGGAGGTCGAGAAGCTCGGTCAGCTTCTCATCTTGACGAGCCGGCAGCTGGGAGCCGGCTTCGGTTGGGCGTGCCGTCTTGGCGAGAAAATTTTTAAAGTCGGAGGGCGGGAGTCTGTAGGCGCGCGCGCCGGGCTGCGGGCCGGCCGCTCGCCGCCTGCGAACCACGTGGCATCCCTCGGCTGAAAAAAGCCTGCCAGCCCACGCACGTGACAAGACGTCGCCACAGGTCAGGGGCCCACCACTCCTACGCCCAGGCCCAGGCGCGGAGTATCTGCGGCCCAAAGCCGTCCGCACGTCTTCCTGCGGCGGTTTCGGCACGTCTTTAGGGTGCAGTAATTGCGGGACGTGGGGGAGTGGGTGCAGTTAATCCCACGTCCCACCCCACGCCTCGCCTCCTCCGCTTCTCCGCACGAGGCTATAAGTAGAGGGAGGAGGGGAAGCGGCAGACACTCGCACGCTCCTCTCCTCTCGGCCATCTTCTTCCTCCTGCTCTCCCTCACAGCAGCGCCTCGCCGCCGCGCCGTCCCACCATCCTTTTCCCCGCCGCCGCGCTCATTCTCGCCGGCCTCACGCTGCAATGCAGTACGGCGGGGACTGGGACGGCTCCAACGTCCATGAGGACCACGTCGAGTTCCTCCGCAAGACGCGGCGGCTGCCTGGCGCGGATAAGGTGCGGGTCCATCTCGCGCCTGAGAAGGAGATCACGCTGGAGCCGGAGGAAGGCGAGCGGGTGGTCTTCCGATCGCATTTCTTGCGCGGCATCGGCTTGCCAGCGAGCGCTTTCTTCCGTTCTTTTCTTGAATTCTATCAACTCCAGCCGCACCACCTCACCCCGAACACGGTGGTGCTGCTGTCTGCCTTCGTCACCTTGTATGAAGGCTATCTCGGCGTTCTCCCCACCCTCGAGCTCTGGGGGAAGTTCTTCCAGTCCAAGCTGGGCACGCGTATGCAGGGCGTGCCGGCTCAGAGTGGCGCCTTCATCGCGATGCGGAGGGTGGCAGCCGACAACCCCTTCCCCGTCATCACGCTAATCCAGTCGAGCTCTGGCAGAAGTCATACTTCTATGTGAAGAACGTCGCCCCGCAAGGCGACTACGTCAATTTGCCGGCTTATGTAGCCGGCCCGCCGGCGGGTAGGCGGCCCCAGTGGTCCTATCGGGCCGTGACGCTGACGCCGGCTGGAGCCGCGGTTGTCGCCCGACTGCGGGTGATGATCCAGTCGGAGGGCCTGACTGGGCCCGACTTGCTGGCCGCCTTCGTCATGCGCTGGGTGCTTCCACTTCAGAGCCGCCCTCATCTGATCTGTCAGATGAGCGGCCAGCTCGATCTGAGTCGGATGTGCACCAAGGACATGCCGCACGATGAGGTGGCCCATATGGTAAATTACCTTGCGAACTGCAAGCTCTCCGCAGAGTGGCAGTTTTGCAAGGAGCCATGTTCCCGAGCACATCCGCTGCCCACGGTATGTTCTCTTTTTCCCTTTCTTCTCTCAGTTTTGTCACCGAGTTCCTTTCGGCCGACTCTGACTAGTCGGCATATCTCGACAGAGCCCTCTCCTTCGGCCTGCAGGCGGGTCAGAGGTGGAGCGTCGATTCGTCCCCGACCGGACGGAGCACGACCTGGAGGACCCCGACTTGGGGGCGGCCGCCATGGATGACAACATCGAGGGGGGCGGCGGCCAAGCCGGCGGCGAGGCAGGCGGCTCCGGGCTTGGAGTCAGCTTCGACGACTGGTCGGATGACGACGAGGCGGAAGTCGTCCCACGCCGCCAGCCGGCGTCTGGCCACGGCGCAGGTTCCTCCGCCGCGCCGCCTGCTCGGGGCGGCGGGCAGAAGCGTCGTGCTGCGTCGGGCTTGTTCGGCAGTCGTCCGAAGAAGCCTAAGGGCGGGGCAGCGGCGACCAGGCGGGAAGAGGCGGCCGCGAAGGCGGCCCGCTTCCGCAAGGCGGTGAAGCAGCCGCAGACGGTGTCGGCGTAAGTGTATACTCCTTCGTGTATTCTTTCTTCTTTTCTCTGGTAGTTTCTGAATCCTTGTCCTTTCTCAAAAAATCAGGGCTCCACTGCCGCTTGAGCGGGTTGCTGCCGCCTCCATCGTTGGATCGCTGGGAGGATCCGGGAGCACTACTCGCCGCGTGGACCCCCGTGCCGAGCTTCAGGCGGTGACGGAGCGGAACGCGCGGGAGGAGCGGGAGGCGGAGGAGTTGAGGGTGGCCGCTGCCAAGGCGGCGCAGGAGGAGGAGGCAGCGAAGGCGCGCGCCGATGCAGCGGCCAAGGCCCAAGCGGAGGCTGTGGCCGCGGCGATGGCGGAGGGGGCCTTGCTAGTCACCCCTCTGCGCGTCGCGGCGCCTGAGGCCCCAGAGCCACCGCCAGAAGAAACCGGCGGTGACCAGCCGGGATTGGAGAGGGAGGACGACGTTGTCGTCCCGGAGAGGGAGGCGGCACCGGCCCCGCTGACTGGGGCGACCCAAGGCGGCCGGCCTAACTTGCCGCCTGCGCAATCGGCCGGGGGCGAGCCGGCCGCGAGGACTGATCTGGTGGTCCGGATGCCATCGCGTCGGCGCGCGGGGAAGGCTGCATCGGAGCCGCAGACGGTCGCGGGCTCCTGCTCATCGGCCCAGGAGATGGAGGCAGCCAGCGCCAGCTCGGGGTGGACGCCGGGTGGAGGGACGGCAGTGATGAACGTGGCCGCGCAGGACGTCCGGAACCGGCTTCAAGCCTAGGCTGCGGCACTAAGGAAGTATAATGACGAGTTCCTTGCGACGCGTGCGGCCATTCGGGTTAGTCTTCTTGTCTTTGCTTTTTTGATCTTGGTTTCTTCCGTGGGGGCGCGTCAGCGCACCCACTGGGTGTAGTCCCCGAGTTCCGAGTCGGCTGCTGAGCAGGCGGCTTGGAACTTCCTAGCGGACCTTGTTTTGCTATTCTTGTTCTCATTCGCTCCTCTGCCCGACTTGCAGGACTACCACAACCTCCGCGCGGCTGCCTTCAACTCCGAGGCTCGAGAGCTGACCCAGAAGACTGCTGACCTATCTGAGAGCCGGGGTAAGTACTTCGTCCTTTATCTCACGTGGGGGCACGTCAGTGCACCCACTGGGTGTAGTCCCCGAGATTCGGGCCGACTGCTGAGCAGTCGGGTCGGATCTTCCTTGACAACTTCACCTTATTGCTTCTTTCTTCTCTGCCATCCCTGCAGCGGCCAACGCCAGTCTAAGGGAGCACCTGGGCAGGAGTCAGGCCACCCTCCGCGCTAAGGAGGCCAAGTTTGCCGCCTTGGCACAGGAGCGTGACCGCCTGGCCAAGAGGTTGGCCGACTAGGAGGAGAGCCACAAGGCGGCCCTGAAGGCGGTGCGGGATAGCGAGGCCGCCCTCCAAGCCGAGTATGAGACAGAGGCGGCCAGCTGGGCCGAAGCGAAGTAGATGCTGATCAACGGCTATGGCCAGATCGAAGACTTGGTTGACGGTAGGCCGCCTTCCTCTTCGTCCTTTCTTGCCGCTTGCCGTTTTGGCTCGTTTTCTGACTTGGTGTTTTTCTCTTCTTTCTCTTTCTTCCTTGCGCAGAGTACTTCCCTGGCTACTCTACCGCCGCCAACCAGGTCGTCGAGGCCCACCGCGAGGCACAAAGGCAGGCTGGCGCCGACATCGCACCAAATGCTCGCCGGTCGCTGGAGGAGCAGCTCTTGGCGATCCAGGCCCGCCTCCAGCCGGCTCATCGCCTGCTCCGCCGGCTTCAGCGTGTTGGGGCGCAGGTGTTGGACGCTCTCTGGCCTGGTGAAGTTATTCCCCGCACCCCCAGTCGGACTGCCGACTGGCTGGAGGTGGCGGTCGGCCGCTTCGAGGCCTAGAAGGCTTCGGCGGCTCGGTCCGGCGCCAGGCGGGTGCTGGAGTTTGCCAAGGCCTGGTATCCCGAGCTGAGTCTGGACCAGCTGGCCACCTGGCGGCAGGAGGCCGACACTGAGCTGGAGCCGGCGCGGCCGGCTATCATCCAGCAGGCTTCGGCGATCGCCGACTACACCGACACATCCGCCTTCGCTCCTGAGGTGGACGAGAACGGTGTTGCCCAGCCGGAGGAGTGGTTCGGGCTGAACCCGGCAGACGGCAAGGACTCGGCGGAGGAGATCGACTCTAGCGACGAGGGCGAGGAGGAGGAGGAGGGTGAAGACGCCGGGCCAGATGGTGGAGCGGCCGGTCAGCCTCAGCTTGACCGTGCCTCCAGCAACAAGGCACGCGCGGGTGCACCGCCTGCAGCCGGCGATGATCAAGCCGAGACCCGTCAGCCGGCCACTCCTCCAGCCGGTGGCGCCGTCTCCACCGACCAACCCGGCTCCCACACCGCGCCCTTAGTCTAGTCTGCTGCCTCTATTTTCCTGTTTTACCACTCTTGGAAAAGTATTTTGTTAGGTTTGCACAATTCCACCCACTGGGTGTATTCGAACTATATTGATTACTGGCCTGTTGGGGGCTTATGTGTAAATATAATTATGCACGCGTTTGGCTTTCCCTTGTTCTTTGCTTTTCATCCTTCTGTTGTTTCCTTTGCCGCCCTCCCTTGGTTGCCGCCTCCCCAATCGGACAGTTGCTCTGCAATCTGTAGCTGGAGAAGTGCTTGGCCAGTTGGGAGGGCAAGTACTCTAGCTTTGTTGGATTATAGAGAAGTGATTGGGAGGCCAGCCAGCCGGCTGTTTTGACAGCCGACAAGCGTGGTTGGAGGCCGTCTTTTCGTTATACAAGTTCGTTAGTCCTTAGCCGTTTTTCATGTGGGCATCCTTTCTGCCTTTGGCTCTTGCTAGTCGGACAGTCAGTTCTTTGAGCTGCGACTTTCAACAAGAGAGGGCTCGGGAGCCGGCACACTACTTGTTTGACTTCAGGTAGAACTTTAATATAACTTAAGGCGGCCAGTCCCCGGGTCGACTAGTCGAACCCGGTGCCAGGCAAAAAATCAAATGTAATAATACATTCATGAATATGACACTCATCGTTCATAGATAAAGGAGGGCAGTCCCCGAGTGCTCCTTGGGGGGCCCTTTGTTTTGTACTTAATATAAAAAGGTAGCATGATACATACTGCTTTCAACTGTAAAATCTTCTCAGGAGGTTCGCGTTCCATGGTCGCTCCGACTCCTTGCCGGAATCATCCCTCTTGCGTGCCGCTGTAAAATCTTCAACTGCGGCCACCTGCCGACTGGTGGAATGCGGCATAGGGGCCTTGCGCTTGTGGTCGTTCTGGTAGGGGTGCCGATTGGGGTCGCCAGCCGGCGTCTTGGGAGCCGGAGCGAGCACCTTCCCAGAGGCGTCCACTCAGAGCTCGGTCTTCATCGAGGAGTCGGCCGTGGCGTACTTGTCCGCGATGATCAGCAGCTCGTCGAGGGTAGCCGGCTCGTCGCAGAGGAGTCGGTGCTTGAGGAGAGTGCCCTCTCGGCACCCGGCGGTGAAGTACTCGATGGCCTGAACCTCGTGCACCCCCTCACAGGAGTTGCGGAGCTCGGCCCGCCGCGTGAGGTAGTCGCAGGTCGACTCCTTGGGCCCTTGGAAGCATAGGGAGAGCTGGCGAGGCTTGGGAGGCCGCTTGTACGTGCTGGTGAAGTTGCGGACGAAGACTTCCGTGAAGTCCAGCCAACTGTTGACGCTGTAGGGCTTGAGGCTGTTGAGCCAGGTACGTGCCATGCCTTGCAGCATGAGAGGGACGTACTTCATGGCTACGCGCCTGTTGCCGTTCGCTATGCTGACAGCAGTAGAGTAGTCGATGAGCCAATCTTCCGGCTTCACAGAGCCGTTGTACTTGGGCGTGTCTCTGGGGAGCGAGAACCCTTTGGGGAAGGGCTCGTCGCGGATGAGGGGGCCAAAGCATGGCGGGTCGACATCGTCTTCTTCTTCTACCGCCAGGGATCGAGCTTGGCGGTCGATCCGGTGGAGGGCGTCGTTCTCGTCGACTCCTTCGCGGTGGCCTAGTCGGCCACCAAGGGTCGGATGCGTGACAGGCGGCGGGGTGCGATATTTCTCTCCTCGAGGCGGGGAAGGAGGCGGATTTCCTTGGCGCTCCACTGCTCGAGGGCGGCCTTCCGCGTCGCGCTCGATGGTGATCCAAGTCCGGCTGCGGCTAGCAGCCGGTTCCTTGTCTTTCCTTGCGCGGGCGCCGCTCGCAGTCGGCGACCGGGATGTCGCGGCATGCTCTCGGTGCGGGCGCCGGCTTCGTGCCGTTCTGCGGCCGCGTCGATCAGCTGCTGGATTCGCCTTGTCATGTAGGGGAGCTCATCGGCTCCCAGCCCATTTAGCTCTTCAGCAGCCGCCTGAGCGGCTCGCAGATTCTTGAGCGGGGTGGCGTAGACGGGGCGGTCCGCCCCTAGCATGCTGGCGATGGTCGCGCCGTGCTTCTGGACGAGGCCGTCTCGGCTCGGACCGCCATGAGGCGGCGTGGTCGACTTCGCGCTAGTGAGCCTCGATGAGGCGTCTCATGGAGGCTATCTTCTGGCCTTCCGCGATGAAGGTGAGGCGGCGTGCCTCCAGGGTCTCGGCGTCGGCGTCAGCCGGGATGGGGACGGATAAGTCATGCATCGCCGCCTGCAGGGCGTCATGGGCGTTCTCGCCCGAGTTGGTGACGTGGCTGATGACCAGCACCTCTATGACAGCGCCGCTTCCACTGTCAACTCGGCGGAGAGGGTCGTCGAAGACTACCACATCGGAGGGGTAGGCGTCGAGCGATGCCGTGTCGGAGTCGACAAGCATCGGGTCGGTGGAGCCGACCGACTCCAAGTCTAGAGCAGGCTCGCTAGAGACGTGAAGTTGGTCGAGGAGGCTGACGAGGCGGCTCTCGGGGTAGTCCGTGCCCGCGTCAGACGCGGGCTCGTCATTGATGCGAGTCTCGCCGAGCAGATCGGCGAGGCAGCTCGCTGCGCAGGCGTCGTCGACGCCTTGCAGCGCGTCGGGGCAAACATCGTCGGGCGCAGCAGGCTGGCCGAGCTCGCGGGGGAGGAAAAGGGTTCCCGTCCAGAACAGGTCTCCGGACGACGGTGCACCTGGCCCCATGGTGGGCGCCAAATGTCGGGTGGTAGGTGCGACATATGCCAACGGGTGGCTTATCATTGTGGGAGCCAGTAAGACGTCGCCGGTGCCTGGAAACGGGATGAGGCGAAGACATGCATGCCAGTGAATCTTACCCAGGTTCGGGGCTCTCCGTAGAGATAACACCCCTAGTCCTGCTCTGCGGGGTCTCCGCATGATCACTAGATCAAAACAAGTAGCTACAAACGCTCCTTGAGCTGTCGGGTTAGAGGGAGAAGAAGGGCAAGGCTAGCTCTCCTTTTCTCTCTATATGGTGTGTGTAATTCTATGAGACCAACCCTTTGCATGGGTGCCCCGGGGGGTTTATATAGGCCTATCCCCCAGGGGTACAATGGTAATCCGGCTGGGCGCGGGTCCCAGCCGTCAGTGTCCGTATTCGCCGACTTCTCCGCCGGCCATTGGGGCCCGCCGACTGGTGGGCCCCGCCGGCTACCGGCCTCTTGGTCGACAGGCCGGCCCCACCGCTTGGGGGTCTTGTCGATGGCTGGTTACTGTTGCCTCACCCCTGATGACGAGGGCTTGGTCGAGGTAAACGTGGCTACAACGCCGCCGCCTTGCGGGCTCTCACTGTAGCCTCACCTCGTCTTGTCACCTTAATGAGGCACATGTTTCGAGGAAGGGAGGTAGCCGGCTACGCCCCTGGCCGACTAGGGGAGGCCGGGCCGCCTTCGAGCGTCTCTCTGGCTAAAGGGGCCCGCCACCCGTGGGCCGTACTGGCGCTTGTCGTGGGTGACATCGAGGTCAACATGGCTACAGTGCCGCGCCGGACGGGAGATGGCTGACCCGTACGGCGCCCTGTGGCCATGCCTACTTCGGGATTCGGGGGTAGTGGGCTGTACTACGGCCACGCCCCGTCTTTTCACCGTTATGTGGGTGCAGTCTTGGTGGGTGCGGTCTTGGCCGGCTTCTGGGAGTCGGCATTCTTCATGGCCGGCTTCTGGGAGTCGGTCCTCTTTGGGCCGGCTTCTTGGAGTCGTCCATCTCGTAGCTTTCTTGGGGAAGGTTTCTGAGGCTGGGTCGCCTTCTGGGAGTCGGCCCTGGGGATAGTCGGCCGGGAGAAGGCGGCCCTATGCTCTGTATGCTTGACGGCTTGAATGGCCTGATAATTTTTTGAAGAGCCAGGGGGAGTCGGTTAGGCTACCCGTGGCCATTTACTCCGACATGTGTAATTCTTCTTCTAGTACTTGAGCACAATTTTCCTTCCCATCATTTTCACGAAAGAT
This sequence comes from Triticum aestivum, assembly GCF_018294505.1. Classification (NCBI taxonomy): domain Eukaryota; kingdom Viridiplantae; phylum Streptophyta; class Magnoliopsida; order Poales; family Poaceae; genus Triticum; species Triticum aestivum. Next base: position 347,805,969 of record NC_057811.1, read on the forward strand.
ATAAAAAAGATGAAGCATATGAGGCAACCTTAATTCCTTTTTTTGTAGTTTTCTTTTATAGACTAAACTAGTGATAAAACAAGAAACAAAAAGATTCGATTGCAAGATCTAAAGATATACCTTCAAGCACTCACCTTCCCGGCAACGGCGCCAGAAAAGAGCTTGATTTCTACTACACAACCTTCTTCTTGTAGATGTTATTGGGCCTCCAAGTGCAGAGGTTTGTAGGACAGTAGCAAATTTCCCTCAAGTGGATGGCCTAAGGTTTATCAATCCATGGGAGCCGTAGGATGAAGATGGTCTCTCTCAAACAACCCTGCAACCAAATAACAAAGAGTCTCTTGTGTCCCCAACACACCCAATACAATGGTAAATTGTATAGGTGCACTAGTTCGGCGAAGAGATGGTGATACAAGTGCAATATGGATGGTAGATATAGGTTTTTGTAATCTAAAAATATAAAAACAACAAGGTAACTAGCAATAAAAGTGAGCGTAAACGGTATTGCAATGCTTTGAAACAAGGCCTAGGGTTCATACTTTCACTAGTGCAAGTTCTCTCAACAATAATAACATAATTGGATCATATAACTATCCCTCATGCAACAAAGAGTCACTCCAAAGTCACTAATAGCGGAGAACAAACGAAGAGATTATGGTAGGGTACGAAACCACCTCAAAGTTATTCTTTCTGATCAATCTATTCAAGAGTCCGTAGTAAAATAACATGAAGCTATTCTTTCCGTTCGATCTAGCATGGAGTTCGTACTATAATAACACCTTAAGACACAAATCAACCAAAACCCTAATGTCACCTAGATACTCCAATGTCACCTCAAGTATCCGTGGGTATGATTATACGATTTGCATCACACAATCTCAGATTCATCTATTCAAACCAACGCAAAGTACTTCAAAGAGTGCCCCAAAGTTTCTACCGGAGAGTTAAGACGAAAACGTGTGCCAACCCCTATGCATAGGTTCATGGCCGGAACCCGCAAGTTGATCACCAAAACATACATCAAGTGGATCACGTGATATCCCATTGTCACCACAGATAAGCACATGCAAGACATACATCAAGTGTTCTCAAATCCTTAAAGACTCAATCCGATAAGATAACTTCAAAGGGAAAACTCAATCCATTACAAGAGAGTAGAGGGGGAGAAACATCATAAGATCCAACTATAATAGCAAAGCTCGCGATACATCAAGATCGTACCATCTCAAGAACACGAGAGAGAGAGAGATCAAACACATAGCTACTGGTACATACCCTCAGCCCCGAGGGTGAACTACTCCCTCCTCGTGATGGAGATCGCCGGGATGATGAAGATGGCTACCGGTGAGGGTTCCCCCTCCGGCAGGGTGCCGGAACAGGGTCCTGATTGGTTTTTGGTGGCTACAGAGGCTTGCGGCGGCGGAACTCCCGATCTATTCAGTTCCTCAATGTTTTTAGGGTATATGGATATATATATAGGCGAAAGAAGTCAGTAAGGGGAGCCATGAGGGGCCCACGAGGGTGGGGACGCGCCCAGGGGGGCAGGCGCGCCTCCCTGCCTCGTGGCCACCTCGAAGCTTCCCTGACTTCAACTCCAAGTCTCTTGGATCACGTTCGTTCCAAAAATCACGCTCCCGAAGGTTTCATCCCGTTTGGACTACGTTTGATATTCCTTTTCTGCGAAACACTGAAACAAGGGGAAAAACAAAAACTGACACTGGGCTCTGGGTTAATAGGTTAGTCCCAAAAATAATATAGAAGTGTTTAGTAAAGCCCATAAACATCCAAAATAGATAATATAATAGCATGAATACTTCATAAATTATAGATACGTTGGAGACGTATCAGCGGGACATCTCTCGTGCTTCCTATTCCATGCTCACCTCTCCCTGGTGGAAATCTCTCGACCCAGAACTCACGCTGGCTATGGCTTGATTGACTTGATTGTTTTTTGTGGATGAGGAGTTGAGGAGGAATGTGCAGTCATCTTAGCATAGTAGCATTTATAACCGAGTACTACTAATACGCTCCTAAGTGGGAAACCGTTTAGGTTGTGATCAGTGTGAACAGGTTTGCAATTAAATATAGCGTGGTAGTAGTAGTAATTTGGAATGTGACGAGACGCGCTCAAAATTTATTGACGGTTCTAGTTTCGAAGTGCGGCACTATTCCCGGATGGCGTAACGTCGGCACGTTTTCTCGGCCGTGGTGTAGCATATGCCATGGTACTAGTTCTTTTTCTACTGCTGTGTACGTACAAAAACTGGCACCGTCGGATACATATCTTACGCTTGGCGTTCGACAGGAATAGCCTCGTGGCGAGCTATAGACTAGTCTTTTTTTCAGACGCATTACACCTATCTCTCGGGACTTCTCGCACGCATCATCACTGCTCCCTAGGTCGATGCCACCCACATACACTTGTACTCTGAGAAGAGGTGCACGCACGCACTCAGCCTCTCTCACACACGCATCTGTAGCTACGAATTGTAGAGTTCTCAACCATCCGATTGGTTCTATCATAGGTTTCACGTTGCTCCTTGGCCTTGAGATTGAGAAGTTTAAAACGCAGAGGCTAAGATGGAGGCGCGAGGTTTTGGTTAATGTGCGGGCCGCACACGGCACCAACACGACACGAGCTTCGTCTGCCTGGTGCACATGCAGTCGGGTGAGTTGTCCAAGTATAGACACAACCAGGCCCTTGTTGGTATCCGCGCCTCGACTTTGGCTGGTCATAGTGGAGAGTAACATAGACTAGTTACTAGTCTATGTTACTAGTACCTTCATAGTGGGTAGTGTCATATAGTATATGCATAATTTGGCGACGAGCTCTCTATATGTACCACCGTTTTTCTTTAATTTCATCTTGTTAATTTTGCTCCATGGCGCAATCCATCGATACTACTACTGTACAAATGTATACATTTTTAAAAGGCTAGAGGGCGGGGCAGTCTAGCTTGGTCCTTTTCACGAGAGGCGAGGGCCTTTGTGATTTGATGGCTCATTACTGCTGGAAGGCGGGGCTTGTGATTTGACTGCTCGTATAAATGTGCCGACGACCTAAGGAGGAGCAAAGAACCGTGCGGTATACTCAAGTTTTCCACTGGAGTAGTACTACGACGGAGGAGCATGAAACACGGCAGCCTAGTGCCATATGGCGATAAAAAATGATCTAATTTGCTAGTCATCTCATTGTTAGCATTGTTCTATTCATGCCTCGCAGAGAACGTGACACGTGCGGCGAAACACCCAAAGCAAAAGAAGAAACACAGGAGCAAAAGAAGAAGGAAGATTATCACCCCAAATGATCTAATTCGCCGCGGAGTCGTAACGGCTTCTACATCGCCTCCACGACCTCCATCTCCTTGCGCGTCTCCTCGCCATCTTCTTCATTGTGTCCATGACGCGGGATTTCTCGACGCGAGCCTTCATCATCTGTTCCACGGCCGCATTACGTACCTTGATAGCAGCCGGGTGCTTGATGCGGAACTTTGCCAACTCCTCCTTCTGTTCCATGACGAGGGCCTGCAGCATCTTCATCGAGGAACTACTACTCTCATGCAGCTTCTTCCAGCCGGCGTTCTTCTCCTTCAGCAGGTCGAGCTCGTGGCAGAGCTTCTCCTTGTCCTCCTGAAGTTGCAGGATTCCGCCAGTCGCCTTCTTCTCTGAGGCAATGCTCTTCTTCAGCAGCATCACCAAGTCGGCGGTCAACTCCCCCTGCTTATAGAGCTCAGCGGGCATGTCGTCGAGGCTCTCCTTCAGCAGCTCCACCAAGCCGTGGATGAAATCCTTCTGCTTATTGAGCTGATCGGGCATGCCGTCGAGGGATAACGACTCCAGCGCCGCCAGCTCGGCATGTTCACCTCCGCGGCTAGGGCGCTCCTGGGAGCCATCGCCAGCCCGTGAGAGATCTTTCGAGGTCTCTGCGTGGCGGCGAGCCCTCTTTTTTTCTGCAGCCTTGGTTGCCGCTCCCTTGTTACGAGTAGTTCTCGACCTAGAGCTCTGCGCACCGGACATGGCAAGGACGGACGAAGAAGAAGCACTTATGAGGAGGAAAGGTAGAGTAATTTTCGGTTAGGTAGTTCCCCTTTTTATAACCTGAGTACTAGCACTAGTACTAATACCTGCATAGTGGGAACACGTTCAGGTTTGGTACGTACTAGTAGGTGTGAGCAGGCTTGCACTTAATTGTAGCACTAGTACTTTCGAATGTGACGGGAACAAGGTAAAGATAAATTGATGGGTTTTGGTTTCGAGGCCCGAAACGGCTCCCGATGAGTTTAGTGGAACATAAATTTCAAGTAGACTACACAGCTCAGATGCGTAAATATTATGTTACTGTCAAAAATTGGCACAAAATATGAAGGAGACCAATGGAAGTACTACTAGCAACCCATGATTTAACTACTCGCATGCGCGCAGTGGAGTAGTAATGTCTTTCTTCCGCCCTCACGTCCACTCAATTTGCATGCGCTGTATTAATTGACCATCAATGAAGTGAAGGACTTTAGACGCGTCAAATTATCACATGGGGTGGATTTTGGTACAAAATTGCGTCCGCCCGTGTACCCGCGTGTGCGTGCGAGGGAATGAGCGCGTGCGTGGCGTGCGTGCACATCTTCACTTGGTGCATGTACCGCCAGTGTGGCTCAGGGAGGACGAGTACATTCTTCTGGAACCAGCAGCACGTCACTGTGATCAATCCACACAAGGATGTCGCGACAACGCCTCCACATGTGCCACGTGGCTTCATGAACTGTAAGAGAGACACTGTGTAGCGTGCGATTGTGTTTTGCACATACTCGAAGTACTAGTAAGGTACACGTGCATTGCACGCGTCCGATTTTGCAACCAAATTATGAATAAATACCACACTATAGCATGTACTCTAAGTCATATATGCCTGATGTAGACCTTCGTTTAATTCTTATAGTTCATCTCATTCAAAATCAATTAGTTTTTATAAAAAAAACCAGGGCCTCTTTGATTCGTAGGATTTCCAAAACGCGGGAATAGGAAGAACATGGGATTAGAGTGGAATGTCGTCTTGAATCCTACAAGATTGTACGAGTGTTTGATTGTGCATAGAAAAAAGCAGAATTCTTTCAAAGAGGTTTGAGTGGATGGGATGTTTCCTATGAAATCTAGTGCAAATGAATCATATGAAAAAATTCCTATGGTTTACAATCTACGAATCAAATAACCAAGATAGGAAAAATTCCTAAGGATTAGAATCCTCCAAAATTCCTTTGAGAATCCTTTGAATCAAAGAAGCCCTTAATCTGTTTTATGATTCATGGAATTGTGCGTTGTAAAGCATAAAGTAAAAACAAATAATGGCAATTCAACTAGAAAAAAAAATTGGGTAGTTATGATACGGAAGATTCTAGAACAAAGGAGAACCACTGTTGTTTCGAGATTTGTGCATTATGCTTAAGTTCAACCATGGAGTTTGCTAGATTGTACATGTGGAAAAATCCGGTGGGGGGCTAGAAGATGGTGCGAGGGGCCGAGTGGAGGGAGACTATGAAGGAGTACACAACTGCGAGATCGATATTTAGAGAGAGGGGGCGAGAACGTGCGCTGTTGCGCGCAGTGGCGGAGCCATGAAAATTGTCCCATGAGCTAGGGGGCCAAGCATTGCTAATCCTTTACGAGGAGGGCCAATTCATCAACTTAAACCATTTTTACCAGCAATTGTCTAATGATCACATTCATATTAGCCTCGATATATAGTGATGTTAGGGGGGGCGGGGCCCTTGCTGCCCCCTGTCTTCGCCATTGTGCGCGCGTCTGAGAGATGAAGAGGAAGGCATGGATGATGAGAGGGGGGGCATTGGATATATAATTAATGTGGGTGTATTAGCTATATATGTAATCCTATATAGAGAGGTATAGATTGATCGATGTGGACATGGGAAAGAGGGTGAGACCTCACTAGATATATAGATTGATCGGTTTATGTGGAAAACTATGAAAGACCTAGCTATATACACACACACATAGAGGAACATCGATTGTTTCGCATGCACGTGAGAGATAAAGAATGCCCGATATGATGGAGAGGGGGATGTGTGTGTGTGCCTTCATGGGAGACCGACCTGAAGAAAAAGATTGCATGTGTGTGATGGATAATGCCGACTGGTAGTGTGTGTGCACGCATGCACGAGAGAAAGTTAGTGGTACAATTATAAAGAGAAGACCAATGTGTGGGTGTAAAAGACTAGGTGAGGTCATAATCAATGTAAAGTTGAATTAAAATATTTGAATAAGAGATCATGATGTTTGAAACCCATGCATGCATGAATATAACGGAGATCTGCACGGTGTGGTTTGGAAACAAGCATGTTGTAATGTATACACATTGAACAAGGTCAGACTGGTTTGAATTTGAGATACCAATGGCAGACATCGTTTGGCCACATTGCATCCGTGCGTGGACACACTATTCTAATTGGAGATGATGGGTGGCTTTCGCATCACATATCTATATCTATACCCCTATATATATATATATATTATATTATATTATATATTTTTTATATAGTGTGCGGATAACTTTAACTTTGAAAGATGGTCGCTGGATGAGGCCAATCCGATGGTGCAGAGCTGGCAAATTTGAGCACTACTGGCCGTTGGATATCATCTAGATTCCACCAGATTTTGCCACATGTACAATCTAGAAGACTCTATGGTTGAACTTAAGCATAATGCACAAACCTCGAAACACAAGCACTTCTTCTTTGTTCTAGAATCTTCCGTATCAAAATTTCCCAAATGTTTTTCTACATGATTTGTTTTTACTTTATGCCTTACAATGCACAATTCCATGAATCTTAAAATCGATTAGCTTTCTTATAAAAGCTAGATGATTTTGAATGAAATGAACTATACGAATTAAGCGAACATCTACATCATGCATATATTACTCAAAGCTTACATGCTATAATGTGGTATTTATTCATAATTTGGTTGCCAAATCTCATGCGTGCAATGCACGTGTACCTTACTAGTCTAAATGGTGTATGTGTGTGTTGTGCGTGTTAAACACATTGTACGTAGTATATCATACTAGTCTAAATTGTCTTTTTTTGGGTACATGTTAAGCTTGTTCTCCCGAAATTTCAAACCGCGCCTTGTTATACCGAAATTTCAAGCTAGCGTCTCTGTCTATCGTACTGCGAAACTCCCGCCTCTTCAACCTGCGGTCCCGCGCCTTGTTACCCCAAAATATTTAAGATAAATCTTTGTCTCGTTGTGCTCCGACAACTCCCTCCATCTCAACCCGCGCCTTGCTATTCCAAAATTACAACGCGCGCGAAAACTCCCACCTCCTGTCAAATCCCGACACGCGAAATGCTCGTGATACCCCTGAACCGAAAGAACCGCCTCAAATCGGTGGGGGTACTTTCGTAACTTACCCCACATTTCGGACAAGCGCGTCCCTAAGCCATGGTTCCCCACTCCCATCCCATCGGCCCACCCATTCGTACACCGAGGCCGGGAAAACCCGCGAAGCCCCACACCCTCCTCCGTCCGCCACCCAGCCGGAGCCTCTTCCCCGATGACGTCGTCCACAGCAACACCTCGACGTCCCTCATCCATCGTACCGGATGAGGATCCGTTGTCGATCTGGTCGTCCCGCCGGTTCAGCCACCCCGTCCTCCACCTCCAAGGAGCTGCCCCGACGTTCCCCTCGTCTTTTGCGCCACCTCCATTCCCACACCGCGTCTTTACCTGCACCACCGGAAGAGCATCATCATCACCGTTTCCTTGGATGAAGCTGCGGCCTAATCGGCACCACCAAAGAGGTTGTACACTAATCGTCGCATTTTCTTCTTGATTTGATCTCACGGTGCTGCCGGCGCTCGGTCCCGAGCCGACACGGCGTGGCTCCATCCACGGCGGCATCACCGGCCACTTCCTCCACGGCGTCGCTCCCTCGGCGGTGACGTCCACATCAGTAGGAGCTGCTGCTGCTTTAGCTCTCGCTCGCGCTGCTGCTCTGCTCTTGCTCTCGGTCCCCTGCCTGGTCTGCTCTTGCTCTTGCTCTTGCTCGCGCTGCTGCTCTCGCCCTTGCTCTTGCTTACGATGTTGCTCCGATTTAGCTACACTTTAGTCGACTGAATCGACTTTTGGGTCAGTCGATTTTCAGGGGGGGGGCTCGCCGGAGTTAAGGAAGAACCAGCCGCAGCGGGGAGGGGGGCTCACCAGAGAGGTACCCCACTATCTATCTTAGGGTTCAGGGTGTGGGCGGTGGTCGCCGGCGGTGGTGGGGCGGTGGCGTGGGGATCGCCGGAGAAAAAGCTCAGAACGGGGGGGGTTAGAGGGATGGCCGGGGCAGCGGCGGACCGGCGGTGGGGAGTGCTTTTGGGGCGGGCAGGGCGGCGCACCGCCGGCCGCGGGCGGCTATTTGGCCGATGGTGGCTAGCGGCTCAGGGGGGGTGGAGGTTGAAGATGAACTACAGGCTTGATTTCGTATCCAACGGCTGCAAAATCGACTGACCAGAGATGAAAAACTCGGTCGACTGACGTGTAGCCTCGCCTCTAGTGCGTTCAGTTTCGACAGCAAAATTCAGTTTTGACAATCAAGTTCAGTTTCGACAGTTAAATTCAGTTTCGACAGTTAAGTTCAGAGATGAGCGGCTGATGTATTTTACATCTAGCACTTTGTGGTTATGTATTTTACGTCATCTATTGGAGATGCTATTAGAATTCCACTCAGTTTAACGTTGTATCTCTTGTCCTGCTTCAGCCTCGGCATCGTACAACTCACCGGAGGTCCTCCAACGATGAAACCCTCCATCACAGCGGAGCAGTACCTCGGGCTCCATCTCTAGACGCCTAAGATCTTCTTCCCCTCCTCCGACAGCCAAGTCAGCCGGAGCATCCTCACCGGCTAACCCAATCACACTGAGATGGACATGGCTTCGCCAAAGAGGTTGTACACTTGTTGCATATCTTTTTTACTCTACATGTTATATATATTGTCCACTGAGCACACGGAGTAACGGGAAATACGATTATTTTATCCTACTAGATGACAAGCAGCGAGGTACCAGGCAACTTAGCTATCCGTGATGGACTCTCTTGAACGCCATCATTATTTATCTCTGCGCGTTTGAGTTGTGCATTTGTCGATGGCCCCGGTAGTTGAGCTAGTAGGGCAGTGGCCTGGGTCCAAAGTAATAAAAGTAGCATAAAAACATTTTTTTAGTGTAGGCTTTTCCTTGCTCAAGCCTACCTACTAGAATCGCCAGTGCTTGAAAGGAAAGGTGAATGAAAAACATAGGAATTAGAAAGTTTCCTATGGTACTACTTTTCATGAATTTGGTGAAAAGGAATGGAGCAAAGGAAAACTGTAGGATTTGTTCCTTTAGTGTCTCCTTGAAAGAAAAACCGTAGGAATTTTAATTTCCGCTTGTCCTCCTTTTCAAATTCCTATTCATGAAGCACAAGACTAAGAGATAGTAGCATAATAGCATTATAACCGTACATTTTCTTGTGGTTTGACTTAATCTCACCATGCTTCTTTGCATCCTGTGATCTTCCAATTCTTGTGAACCAAACACCCAGATTGGCAGAAATCCTGTGTTTTTAAATTCTCTGTTTTGCACATGCATTCCTATCCTATTCCAGTCTATTTCCTATCCCTACATTGTTAGAATCCTCAAATTCAAACAAGCCCTTACACAATTACTTCTGTTACAGATATGTGTCAAAGAAAACCTTGTGTGGTTTGTCCTGCTCCTGCGGTGCTGTGTTCCACCCCAGCTCAGCTGCTCCAATGATGGAAGGGTTCACCACAGCAAGGATCCGCTCTCTAGACTGTCTTTCGCCGCCTCAGATCTTCTTCCCCGCCGCCGGCAGCCATGACAACTGCATTACCATTATCAACTGAGCAGATGACCTTGAGGACTACACGGGTCCGCAAGAGAGGTCGCACTCTTCCGTGTATGCTAACGTTATGCATCGCTTAATATGATGATCTACTACTTTATCGTCATGTTCACCTATTAGACTCCGAGTCAGGTCCAAACTTATGCTGAAACTTGAGTTTTTAAATGGTTGCGGGGTACATATTGGGGCAGCAATCAGTACTATCTGGTTAATCTCGGGTGTCTACTATGAGTTTCATGTTGGGTGCAAACAAACATTAAAGGAGCCATTATCTGTATTTTTTAACTAAAGCTATTATCTGCCTGCTATCATTGGTTTTGGGTCTATCCATAGTTTGCTACCATCACTCTTGATTTGTGCATGCACTCCTTACATAATCTCACTATGTTTTATTCCTATGCATGTCAGTTATTGTACACAATGGAACTGAACATGTAGAGCAAAAGAGACGAGCCTTGCGTGGCAATAAAATTTCATGCAGACGTCGCTCCATGGTGGGCGCAAAGGCAGCCCCCCTCCACCCATTTCGGATCGTAATCAAGAGGAAGATAACTGTTCTGAGGGGGATTCAGAAGCATAAGACCACTCCCATTTACCCCATGAGGTCTTATCTCTAACTTGGCATGCTGATGTTGGTAATATCATGCATATGGTGCCTTGCATTGCTTACTGTATACATCAAAGATGTCATCTGCTTAGTTTAGACATGCTTTGTGTAAATGCCATCTGTTTAGTTTCTTTATCGTATATGTGAATCATGCAATGCCATCTTGTTTAGCCAGGCATCATATATGTGAATTTTGCAATGCCACCCTAGTTAGCCAGTCATCTTATATGTGAATTATATCATGACATCATTTTTTTATTATGTGTTAAATTTGTCAATTTTAGTACATTCAATTACTCTTCCTGTGCATCAGCCATTCGGCACGGTCATGGAAAAATCTGGAGTGGAAACAAGGTCTTCAGAGCAGACAATGCTATCTGACGAAGCGCATGTCTTGCTGGTTACAGATAGCTCCTCAGAGGGGGATTCAGAGACAGATGACCAGTCCTATTCCCCCCCCCCCCCGAGGTGCATGCTCTAACTTGGCAGGGTTATGTTGCTCATATCGTGCATATGGTATCTTGCATTGCTATGTCATTTGCTTAGTTTAGACATGCTTTGTGTGAATGCCACCTGTTTAGTGTCTAATTACCATATATGTGAATTATGCAATGCCATCTTGTTGCAAGACATTATATATGTGAATTATGCAATGCTATCTTGTTGCAAGGCATTATATATGTGAATTATGCAATGCCATGATGTTTAGCCAAGCAACATATATGTGAATTATATCATGCCGTCCTTTTTTGGTATTTCTCATTGCTTTTGTCGACAATGTTTGTATATTCAACTGCTCTTCCTGTGCATCAGCCATTGAATTGGTGATGGAGAAATCTGGAGTGAAAACAAGGTCTTCAGAGCAGACAATGCTACCTGCTGAAGCAGATATCTTGCTGGTTAGAGATAGCTCTTCAGAGGAGGATTCAGAGGCAGATGGCCAGTCCTATTATCCGCCTGAGGTGTATGCTCAAACTTGGCAGGGTTATATTACTCATATCATGCATATGTTGTATTGCAATGCTTAGTTTTTACATCATATACACGATATTGAATGCCATCTCCTTAGTTGACACATCATATATGCGATTGCCCTCTGCTCACTTCCTTAGTATATAAATCATATATTTGAATTATATCATGCCATGATGTTTACATAGACAGCATGTATCTGAATTATGGCATGCCAACCCATTTTCTAAAGACATAATATTGTTATATCATCTCATCCTGTTCACATAGTCATCATATTTTGAATTATGTCATTCTATCCGTGAATTATATCATGCCATCATGTTTCCGTCGACGGCATGTTTGTGATTTATGGCATGCCAACCACTTTAATAGACACATCATATAGTTATATCATGTCATCCTGTTTACATAGTCATCATATTTTGAAGTATGTCATTCTATCCTGTTTAGTTAGCCATCATACATGTGAAATTGTGTCATGCTATCATGTTTAATTAGCCATCATATATGTGAAATTATGTCCTGATATTCTGTTTGGTTAAACAACATAAATGTGAATTATTTCATGCCCTGTTTTCTTCCCTACTATCCATTGCACCTGTCTATCTTACAATGTCTGTACATTCAATTACTTTTCTTGTTTATCAGCCATTTCAATTGGAGGGGGTGATGGCAGTATCTGTGGGAGTAAAAACACGGTCTTCAGAAAAGATCGTGCTACCTATCGATTACTTGCCCAAGAACCAGCCCCACCACACATAACCCAGACTCACGCAGATTGTACCCCTACCCAGTTGGACAGAGAACCAGCTACACCCCTTCTAACCCGAACCCCAGCAGATAGTAACCCAGTTCCCGTTGATACAGCACCGTCTCCACTACAGAGCACCCAAACACGAGCAGTTAGTAAGGCAACTGCAGTGCCCAAAGCACGAGGACCACCACTCCGAACACCAAGTCAATGCTTAAAGCAGAAGAAGAATTGTTCTCAGGTCAGGTTCCGTAGCTATGGTTCATACTACTTTGCTCTTGCATCACTGTATTTACTCATGCCAACTAATTTCAAATTTGAAGGATGCAATTGAAACTCCAATGGCGCAACAAGTATGTTTCAAACATGTTTCTTTAACGTGTTTGCTGTTGTAACTTGCTCTATGTTGATTTCAGTTTCAATTGAATAAACAGTTATGTTCTCATGCCATGCACATTACAAGTGTCGTTATTGTTGTGTAGTTTCCCACACTTATATTCTGTCTATGCTGCTTGGTCTTAAATAGATATGATTCGAACTGTATCTATCTGATTGGGCAACATAAATTAGAATGATATAGACCATACAGTGACCATACTACATAGATATATGTTTGTTTCATGCTGTTATCTTGTCCACCTTACTACTGAACTGGTTTACCAAAATGAGTTTCAAATACTACATTGTAAACCTCTGATGTGTTTGTTTGTTTCTCTTTTAGAACACGGATAAAATATTGGAGAAGAGTACCCCATTATGCAATGGTAAAGGAAGTAATGCAGATAAGGTTCAAGATAGTGAGACATCCCTGTTGGTCTCCAAGAAAGCTGATAAAAACTATATTGAAGACACTGAGACAACCCCAAAGTCCTGTCTTGATGTAGTGTTTGGGTTACTAGCTACTACTACTGGCACCAGCTCTTCGTACTCGCTGCCTGAATCAGTTCAGCTTCTTGAGTCTCAACTTCAAGTTGAAAGACATCGATCAGATGTTATGCGACAGGAAGCCGAAGGACTGAGGAAGTCCCTGCAGAATTCAGATGCATACTTTCTGGTGCAACAGCAAGTGCTGGAGGATTTAAGCGCCAAACAAGAGAAAGTTAATAAGGTTGCTAAGCATCTTGCCAGCATTATGGGTACCCAGGATATTGTTTCTTGAGCTCTTCTGAACTGGTTTCAGTTCTGGACTTGTTTTGCTACGGCGTTTATATGCGGCTTTGTTCCCTATATTTGCACTGGTGGCGAACTTTGATGCCCAGTGGATGTAATATGTGTAATAGCCGTGATAGCCTAGCGTAAGTTGCTTGCTTATTTATTTCCTTATTGTCTTGTTTATTTGTTTTCTTGTAGTTAGTGCAGTTCTTTTTCCACGGTTAGCTAGTGGCCGCAATAACCTATTTTTTAAAACTAGGCCACATTAACCATGGGCTACATATTTACTGTAGTTAACATGGGCCAATAAAAGACCACATTATGGCCGTAAATGGACTAGAGTTGAAATCGTCCGTTCATGGGCCGACCATAACGGGCCATAGTTAATCGGTCGTATTTGATGTCGCTATGAAAACGGCCCAACGTATTAACAGGCCACAAACGGGCCGACTGTAACCACGGGCTGAATTTGGCCCACAAGCAGAAAATGACAGTAATGGGCCGAAAGTAAACAAATGCTGGAAATGAGCCCAAGAATAAATGGGCCCTGAGAAGGCCGAAAGATAACATGGGCTGGAAACGGCCCAACGGAATAATGGGCCGTTAATGGGTTTAAAGTGATACACTGTTCATTACGGGCCAGTTTTACCACGGGCCGTTAATCGGCCGAGGGTTACTAAGGGCCTCATATGGGCCGAAATACGTCATGCGCCATACATTGGCCAGAAGTTAAAACGGGCTGGAATTATATTGGACGGCCCAGATGACGCTACTGGGCCTAATTCGGATAGGCCGTAAACGGGCCCTGGGTTAGCGGGCTGTAAATGGGCTATATGCGAACAGGCCGTTAACAGGCTTGTCGTGGGCCGGCCCACCACCTTTTGACCAAGTCAAACGGGCCGGCCTTTTCACATGAATGGGCCTCTGTTGGGCCGTGCCACGTGTTGACGTATCATAGGCGCTTTGGGTCCAATGAGTGGATGACATCTGTCCCAATGGCGAGCCGACACGTGTTTCCTCCAGCCAATGATGATTTTACACGTGGAAAATCCCCATTGGTCGAGGCTGTTAATGGGTTATCGGATCCAAAACCGGACCCGATAGCTTAACAGCGTTCCGTTACGGTGGATGCCACGTGTCGGTCACCCTTGACGAAAGCACTTCTGTGACGCGCGATTTATCGTCATGGAAGTGGACACTTCCGTGATGATAATTTTGGTAATGTCATGGAACACTTCTACGACAGCACAGGTATGACTATCTTGATTCTGTCATAAAATTGTCATGGATGTACATGCATGACAGAAAACGTGACCTACTATGACAAACACGTATCATCACGGAAGTGTATTTTTTGTAGTGATGGAACAATCAAAAATTAGATACGTTGGAGACGTATCAAGGTTGAAGGATGTCTTCTTCTTCTGCTGCCGGAGCTTGATCCTCTGTGGCCTTCTTGATCCTATCATCCTTGTTGATCTCCCCGGGTTCTTCTCTCTTCAGCTCTATCTTCATTAGCCAAGCACCTTCGCTCTCATTGTTGGAGGAGGGGATGACATGATGCCTGGCCTTGACAACTCTGGCAGAAAACAGCTCGAAACAAAAACAGAGGATATTTGCGTGGTACGGTGGTCAAAACCTTCGGGAGATTATATAATGAATTTTTACCAACCAAAAGAAGTATCGTCCAAGAAAACAGAGTCCGAAGAGCACACGAGGTGCCCACGAGGCAGGGGGCGTTCCCAGGGGGGTAGGGCGCGCCCTCCACCCTCGTGGATGCCTCGTGTCCCTCCCGGACTACTTCTTATTTTCCTATTTTCTTAAATATTCCTAAACGGAGAAAAATTGCTATTAGAACTGTTTTGGAGTCGGTTTACTTACCGTACCACATACCTATTCTTTTTTGGAGTCTGAAACGCTCTGGAAAGTGTCCCTTATGTATTCCTCCGGGGTTACGGTTTCAATAACATTAGTTTCAACATTTATTGGATTACCTGAGATATAATGTTTGATTCTTTGACCGTTCACCACCTTTGGATTTGTGCCTTCGAAGTTGTTGATTTTTATGGCACCGAACGATAGACCTCCTTGATAACATAAGGACCTTCCCATTTAGAGAGGAGTTTTCCTGGAAAAATCTTAAACGAGAGTTGTATAGCAAAACATAATCACCTACATTAAACTCACGCTTTTGTATCCTTTTATCATGCCATCTTTTAACTTTTTCTTTAAACAGTTTGGCATTCTCATAGTCATGGGTTGTCCATTCATCAAGTGAGCTAATGTCAAATAGTCTCTTCTCACCGGCAAGTTTGAAATCATAATTGAGCTCCTTAATGGCCCAATATGCCTTATGTTCTAGTTCGAGAGGTAAATGACATGCTTTTCCATAAACCATTTTATACGGAGACATACCCATAGGATTTTTATATGCAGTTCTATAGGCCCATAATGCATCATCAAGTTTCTTGGACCAATTCTTTCTAGATCTATTAACAGTCTTTTGCAAAATTAATTTAATCTCTCTATTACTCAGTTCTACTTGACCACTAGACTATGGGAGGTATGGAGATGCAATTATATGATTAACATCATACTTAGCAAGCATTTTATGAAAAGCACCATGAATAAAATGTGAACCACCATCAGTCATTAAGTATCTAGGGACTCCAAACCTTGGGAAAATAACTTCTTTAAGCATCTTAATAGAGGTGTTATGATCAGCACTACTAGTTGGAATAGCTTCTACCCACTTAGTAACGTAATCAACAGCAACTAAAATATGTGTATACCCGTTAGAGGAAGGAAACGGTCCCATATAATCAAAGCCCCAAACATCAAATGGTTCAATAACAAGTGAATAATTCATAGGCATTTCTTAACGTCTACTAATATTACCAATTCTTTGACATTCATCACAAGACAAGACAAACTTACGGGCATCTTTGAAAAGAGTAGGCCAATAAAAGCCGGATTGCAATACCTTATGTGCAGTTCTATCTCCAGCGTGGTGTCCTCCATAAGCCTCAGAGTGACACTTGCGTAGGATCTGTTCTTGTTCATGCTCAGGTACACAACGTCTAATAACACCATCTACTCATTCTTTATAAAGGTGTGGGTCATCCCAGAAGTAATGTCTTAAATCATATAAAAACTTTTTGTTTTGCTGGTATGTGAAACTAGGTGGTATAAATTTAGCAACAATGTAATTGGCATAATCAGCATACCATGGAGCAGTACGAGAAGCATTTATGACAGCTAATTGTTCATCTGGAAAGCTATCATCAATAGGTAGTGGGTCATCAAGAACATTCTCTAACCTAGATAAGTTGTCTGCAACGGGCTTCTCAGCTCCCTTTCTATCAATAATATGCAAATCAAATTCTTGTAGTAGGAGAACCCATCTAATAAGTCTAGGTTTAGCATCTTTCTTTTCCATAAGATATTTAATAGCAAATACAACTGCTAAAAATTCTTTTTCGGTAGTAGCATAATTTCTTTGGGCACTGTCTAGAGTTTTACTAGCATATTGGATAACATTTAATTTCTTATCAACTCTTTGTCCTAGAACAGCACCTATAGCATAATCACTAGCATCACACATAATTTCAAAGGGTAAATTCCAATCAGAAGGCTGAACAATAGGTGCAGAAATCAAAGCTTTCTTAAGTGTTTCAAATGCTTCTACACAATCATCATCACAGACAAAAGGAACATCTTTTTGTAAGAGATTAGTCAGAGGCCTAGAAATTTTTGAGAAGTATTTAATGAACCTCCTATTAAAACCGGCATGACCAAGGAAACTTCTTATACCTTTGATGTCCTTAGGACATGGAATCTTTTCAATAGCATCAACTTTAGCTTTATCAACTTCAATACCTCTTTCAGAAATTTTATGCCCCAAGACAATACCTTCATTAACCATAAAGTGGCACTTCTCCCAATTCAAGACAAGATTAGTTTCTTCACATCTCTGCAACACTCGATCAAGGTTTCTTAAGCAATCATCAAAATAAGTTCCATATACAGAGAAGTCACCCATGAAAACCTCAACAATCTTTTCACAGAAGTCGGAGAATATAGCAGTCATACATCTTTGAAAGGTAGCTGGTGCATTGCATAAACCAAAAGGCATATGTATATAAGCAAAGGTAACGAAAGGGCAAGTAAAAGTGGTCTTTTCTTGATCCTCTTTTGACACAGGTATTTGAGAGAAACCAGAATAACCATCTAGAAAGCAAAAATGTGTATGTTTGGATAATCTTTCTAGCATTTGATCAATAAAAGGTAAAGGGTAATGATCCTTTTTAGTAGCTTTATTTAATTTGCGGAAATCAATTACCATTCTATAACCTGTAACAATTCTTTGTGGGATCAATTCATCTTTATCATTAGGAACAACAGTAATACCTCCCTTCTTAGGGACACAATGGACAGGACTTACCCACTGACTATCAGCAACGGGATAAATTATACCTACCTCCAGAAGCTTTAGTATTTCTTTTCTTACCACTTCTTTCATCTTAG
Source organism: Triticum aestivum (assembly GCF_018294505.1). Taxonomy (NCBI): domain Eukaryota; kingdom Viridiplantae; phylum Streptophyta; class Magnoliopsida; order Poales; family Poaceae; genus Triticum; species Triticum aestivum. The sequence continues at coordinate 347,823,881 of NC_057811.1, forward strand.
GATTTAACCGTCGTTGGTGATCAACAACCAGTTCAGCGTCTTTCTCCAATTTTATTTTGTGCTGGCATAGAGCGGGACTAATGCCCTTAAGATCATCAAGAGTATATCCAATAGCAGCACGGTGTTTCTTCATAGTTTTCAATAATTTCTCTTCTTCCTGCTCTGAAAGGTTAGCACTAATAATAACAGGATATATCTTCTTTTCATCAAGATAAGCATATTTAAGAGTATCAGGTAATGGTTTAAGCTCAAACACGGGATCACCCTTGGGTGGAGGAGGATCCCCTAGAATTTCAACAGGCAAATTGTGTTTCAAAATAGGTCCCTGTTGAAAGAATACTTCATCTATTTCCCTTCTTTCATTCATAAACATATCATTTTTATGGTCTAGCAAGTATTGTTCTAAAGGATCGTTAGGAGGCACGGCAATAGAAGCAAGACCAATAATTTCATCTTTACTAGGCAATTATTTATCATGGGGTTGTCTACGAAATTTAGCAAAATTAAAATCAGGAGACATATCCCCTAAACCAATAGTAACAACATCCTTTTTGCAATCTATCTTAGCATTAACAGTATTCAAGAAGGGTTTGCCAAATATAATGGGACAAAAGTCATCTTGTGGGGAACCAAGAACAAGAAAATCAGCAGGATATTTAACTTTCCCACACAAGACTTCAACATCTCTAACAATCCCAACTGGTGAAATAGTATCTCTATTGGCAAGCTTAATTGTAACATCAATACCTTCTAACTCAGCGGGTGTAATATCATGCATAATTTCTTCATATAAAGAGTGAGGTATTGCACTCGCACTAGCACCCATATCACATAAGCCATGACAGCAATGATCTCCTATTTTAACAGAAATAACAGGCATGCCTACAACAGGTCTATGTTTATTTTTAGTATCGGGTCTAGCAATTCTAGCAGCTTCATCACAGAAGTAAATAACATGCCCATCAATATTATCGACCAAGAGATCTTTAACCATAGCAATACTAGGTTCAACTTTAATTTGCTCAGGGGGTGTAGATGTTCTAGTATTACTCTTACGAACCATAGTTGAAGTTTTAGCATGATCCTTAATTCTAGCAGGGAAAGGTGGTTTCTCAATATAAGCGGTAGGAACAATAGGATCAACATTATAAGTGATAGTCTTTTCTTCAACTTTAATAGGTTCAACTACTTTTACTTCAACGGGAGGATGATATTTAAACCACTTCTTCTTAGGGAGATCAATATGAGTAGCAAATGATTCACAGAAAGAAGCTACTATCTCAAAGTCAAGTCCAGATTTAGTGCTAAATTCACGGAAAACATCGGTATCCACAAAAGATTTCACACAAGCAAACTTAGGCGTTATACCTGACCCCTTACCTTGACCGAGTTCCCAATCTTCAGAGTTGTGTTTAATTATTTCCAATAAATCCCATCTGAATTCAATAGTCTTCATCATAAAAGAACCAGTACAAGAAGTATCGAGCATGGTGCGATTATTGAGAGAAAGCCGAGCATAAAAATTTTGAATAATAATTTCTCTTGAGAGCTCATGATTGGGGCATGAATATAACATTGACTTAAGCCTCCCCCAAGCTTGAGCGATGCTCTCTCCTTCGCGAGGCCAAAAATTATATATATAATTACGATCACGATGAACCAGATGCATAGGATAAAACTTCTGATGAAATTCCAATTTCAATCGGTTGTAGTTCCATGATCCAATATCATCGCATAGCCTAAACCATGTCAATGCCTTTCCCTTCAAAGATAAAGGGAAGACCTTCTTATTGATAACATCCTCGGGCATACATGCAAGCTTAAATAATCCACAAACTTCATCCACATAGATTAGGTGCAAATCGGGATGCAATGTTCCATCTCCTGTAAAAGGATTAGCTAGCAGTTTCTCTATCATACCAGAAGGAATTTAAAAGTAAACATTTTCAGTAGGTTGAGGAGCAACTCTTTGCTCTACTGGTTGGGGTGAAGATACCCCGAACAAGCCCCTCAAAGTATTACTTTCCATAGTAACAAGTGACAGTAAATATCAGCACACTATATAAATTTTTCCCTACCAAATTCCACTTACCAAAGGCGCTTCACTCCCCGGCAACGGCGCCAGAAGAGAGTCTTGATGACCCACAAGTATAGGGGATCTATCATAGTCCTTTCAATAAGTAAGAGTGTCGAATCCAACAAGGAGCAGAAGGAAATGACAAGCGGTTTTCAATAAGGTATTCTCTGCAAGCACTGAAATTATCGGTAACAGATAGTTTTGTGATAAGGTAATTTGTAACGGGTAACAAGTAACAAAAGTAAACAAGGTGCAGCAAGGTGGCCCAATCCTTTTCGTAGCAAAGGACAAGCCTGGACAAACTCTTATATAAAGGAAAACGCTCCCGAGGACACATGGGAATTATCGTCAAGCTAGTTTTCATCGTGCTCATATGATTCACATTCGTTACTTTGATAATTTGATATGTGGGTGGACCGGTGCTTGGGTACTGCCCTTTCTTGGACAAGCATCCCACTTATGATTAACCCCTCTTGCAAGCATCCGCAACTACAAAAGAAGTATTAAGGTAAACCTAACCATAGCATGAAACATATGGATCCAAATCAGCCCCTTACGAAGCAACACATAAACTAGGGTTTAAGCTTCTGTCACTCTAGCAACCCATCATCTACTTATTACTTCCCAATGCCTTCCCCTAGGCCCAAGTAATGGTGAAGTGTCATGTAGTCGACGTTCGCATAACACCACTAGAGGAAAGACAACATACATCTCATCAAAATATCGAACGAATACCAAATTCACATGACTACTTATATCAAGACTTCTCCCATGTCCTCAGGAACAAACGTAACTACTCACAAATCATATTCATGTTCATAATCAGAGGGGTATTAATATGCATAAAGGATCTGAACATATGATCTTCCACCAAATAAACCAACTAGCATCAACTATAAGGAGTAATCAACACTACTAGCAACCCACAGGTACCAATCTAAGGTTTTGAGACAAAGATTGGATACAAGAGGTGAACTAGGGTTTGAGATGAGATGGTGTTGGTGAAGATGTTGATGGAGATCGACCCCTCCCGAGGACAGGATTGATGGTGATGACGATGGTGATGATTTCCCCCTCCCGGAGGGATATTTCCCCGGCAGAACAGCTCCGCCGGAGCCCTTGATTGGCTTCGCCAGGTTCCGCCTCGAGACGGCGGCGCTTCGTCCCGAAAGCTTCCTTCTGATTTTTTCCAGGGCGAAAGACTTCATATAGCAAAATATGGGCACCGGAGGCCTGCCAGGGGGCCCATGAGGCAGGGGGCGGGCCCAGGGGGGTAGGGCGCGCCACCCACCCTCGTGGATGGTGCTTTCTTCGCCCAATATTTTTTATATATTCCAAAACTGACTTTCGTGGAGTTTCAGGACTTTTGGAGTTATGCAGAATAGGTCTCTAATATTTGCTCCTTTTCCAGCCCAGAATTCCAGCTGCCGGCATTCTCCCTCTTCATGTAAACCTTGTAAAATAAGAGAGAATAGGCATAAGTATTGTGACATAATGTGTAATAATAGCCCATAATGCAGTAAATATCGATATAAAAGCATGATGCAAAATGGACGTATCATTGGGTTTCACGACCTTAGGTCATTAGTAGTTGCGGATGCTTGCTAGCGGTCCAATCATAAGTGCATATGGTACAAGTAGAGAAAGTATGTTAGCTCATGCCTCTCACTCATGTAGAATTGCAAGAATGATTACTGGTACTTGTTATCGATTACTTAGGGACAAATTACTTTCTTATTGACAAAAAGCTATCCAATTTTATTACCTTGCAATTTATTTGTACCTTTATTCTTGCAAAGTACTCATAGTTTTATTCTTGCAAAATAGTTTCATACTTATTTTAGGTAAAGCAAATGTCAAGTGTGTGTAGAGTTGTATCGGTGGTCGATAGAAGTTGAGAGGGAATATTTGTTCTACCTTCAGCTCCTCGTTGGGTTCGACACTCTTATTTATCGAAGAAGGCTACAGACGATCCCCTATACTTGTGGGTTATCAGACCTCCTACGGGCCGTCAGATAAATGGGCATCCAACGGGTCATAGAATCAGTGAGCCTCAGGCCGTTGGATAAATGGGCCCACATGGGACGTAAACAGGCGTAATTGGTAGCAGGTCAGCACGGTAATGGGCCGTGAGCAGGCTGGAAGACAGCAAAAGCTTAATTCTGTCATAGGCATAACGGGTCGTTAATGGGCCAGAATATAGGACGGGCTGGAAATGGCACAATGAGTTAACATGCCACAAACGGGCCTATTCTAAACACATGCCGAAATTGGCCCATTAGGGGAACATGCCAGTAACGGGCCAGAAGTAATCGCGGGCCGGAAAGGAGCCCAAGAATGTGTGGGCCGTCAGTAGGCCGAAAGCTAGCACGGGTTGGAAACAGCCCATGTGAATCATGGGCCGTTACTGGGCATAAAGAAATTTACTATTTATTATGGGCTAGAGTCACCGCAGCCCATTAAAGGGCCCAAAGATATGAAAGGCCACGTATGGGCTGAAAGAGGTTGTGGGCCATACATGAGCCAAAACTGAAACGGGTTGGTACTATACTGGATGCCCATATGATGATGTTGGGCCGATATCGGGAACGCCATGACGGGCCATGAGTTACCGGGCCGTAAAATGGGCTATATGCAAACAGACCGTTAACATGCATTTCATGGGTCAGCCCGCTAGCTTTTGACCAAGTCAAACGGGCCGGCCTTTGTAAGCTAAATGGGCCAGTGTTAGGCTGTCGCACATGTCGACATATCATAGGCACCTATCTGACCAATGACGAGGTGACACATGTTTCCTGCGGCCAATGAGAATTTTACACATGGAAAATCGCCATTGGTCATTGCTGTTAACGGGTTATCGGATCCAAAACTAGACCCAATAGCTTAACGGCGACCCGTTATGGTGGATGCCACATGTCGGTTACCCTTGACATAAGCACTTCCATGACGCGCCATTTATTGTCATGGAAGTGAACACTTCGGTGATGATAATTTTGGTATTGTCATGGAACACTTCTATGACAGCACAGGTATGACTATCTTGATTCTATCATAAAATCGTCATGGCTGTACATGCATGACAAAAAATGTGAGCTACTGTGACAAACACGTATCATCACGAAAGTGTTTTTTTTGTAGTGTAATGAAAATAAGGTGATATGGTAAAAATGATCCACTTGCCATGGTTGCTGTTGTCAAAGGCACACTCTTCACAATAGTAGGGCTTGCACTCCTAATGATCTGTACTTAAAAGAGTACTTACATAAGAACCAATAATTCATGTAAAGGGAAAACTTGCATAAAAAAGAACAATAACCAAATATTAGTTAAGGGACAACACATGATTCAATGTGCAAAAGAAAATTATGGCATTTGGGTATGTAGTTTTTTAAATTAAGGTCAAACAAGGGTTTATTCACATTTGAAACAATTCAACAAATTTAATGACCCACTTGAATTCAGAAGGTTTGAATGGTTTGGGTTCAACATTTGAATGAATGTAAAAAAGGATTTGTGTTGAAATTCAATTGTGATTGGAAGTTATGATTCAACTAGGTTTGAATGAAAATTTTAAATAATTCAAAAATGATTGGTTAGGGTTGGTCTGAGAAGTTCAAATAGACAGTGATCAAAATTTTACTATATTTGCAAAAAATATTCATTTTATTTGGACATGTGATTTAAATACTAGGTTGAAATGAGGTTTTAATTCTAACTTACATAACTTTGAACTTGAAAGTTCAAACTTTGGTGGTAAGGTTTTATTGGTCATTTGTTAACTTTTGGAACACAAATAAAAAATTTCACAAATTTGAATTCATATTCCAAAATTTACCATCAATTCAAATACTCCCTCCGTTCACTTTTATAAGTCGTTTCACACAACTGAAAATGGGCTACTTTACACCGTGTTTGAAATGTCCTAAAGGCCTTATAAAATGAACAGAGGGAGTAACAATTTTAATTGGTTCTAAAACCTCTTCCATGATAGAAGAAAATGGCTGCCATGGGAGGATTCGTGAAACTTTACCATGGCAGCGCTATGAATATGAAGTTTGATTAGGCTTAAATTTAAATGTTGGAGTATGAAAATTAACATCTAAAGGACCATTTTACAACAAGTTTCACTCAAATTTGAATTGGTACCATCGAATAGTGCATCTAATGAGGGTCAATATGTATTAATAATAACCTAACATGGACTTACAAATAAAAAGTTCTGATGGTTGTAAGTTGCAGGGTCTTTTCTACAAAAGTAAATTATTAATAGTGTTTTCATTTAATTTAAAGAAATTAGAATGGTGATCAATCAATTTCATCGGATCGAGTGGTAATGAATGACTCTAAATTAAACATACCAGTTCAGTTGAATTAAAATGTAGGTGTGCGATCTGGCTTGATGGACGCCCTGGTGTAGCAAAGTCGGCTCTAGGGTTTGGCGAGATGGAGTTTCTCCATGGAGAAAACATCAGCTAAGGTGGAGCATGGTTATGGTGCTATAGAGAGGGGTGGCAGGGTTGCATGCACTATACCTGCCAGAGTGAGGTGACACGATGGTGACAGTGGTGCGAGGGCTCGCCAACGTACGCCAGAATTCCTGGCTATAGTTGCGCTCAGCGTAGGAAGTGTACATGTTTCACTGGAGTTAGTGATGTCGTGGTCCTATGGTCACGTCGATGGGTCAACATGATGTCCAATGTCACAGTTGAATGATTGGATAATGTCAGAAGCTTGACCTCGTCCTTAACTCAATGTAATGGAGATCATGGCGGTTGAAGTGCATCGAGGTGGTCGAAGTCGTGCTCTGGGGTTGCCTTGGACACACTCAGGTTGTTAGAATGTTATGCTAGAGAGCGTGGGTGGGATGGAAAGAAGGGTGGGCAAGGGATTTACATGGGCTCAACAGAGTCATTTTGCCAGAGTTAGCTATGGAGGCAGAGGAAGTTGGTGGTTTGCAAGAAACTTGGTGGAAGTGAGCGACTAGGGTCTGGAGGACCAGTCTAGGGCGCCGAGGGCTATTTAACTATGGTGTCGGGATGGCTGTTGGTGCGCTGCATCATGCGAGGTGTGGGATCGTGCACAGGGACATGTGCCGTCAAAATCGCAAAAGATTGTTGATGATGGGATCAGTCCACATGTCAGTGGCTGCGGGGGATCAGGCATGTTGTCCACCATTGGATCTTATGAAGACCAGACACCTACAACTTGGTCGTGTCGTGCGTACCGGTCTAGTTGGGTGAGTACGTCGTGGGCCAAAATTGCTGTGGCGGCCAGCTGGGAAGTGCTACTGGGCTATGTCGTCGGCATGGTGAATACTGTTTTTTTTGTTTTCTCTCTGATCCGTGTTCTGAATTTTAAACTGGGTTTAAATATTTCCAAATTCAAATCCTAAAAATCCAGAAATGAACGTGAAAATATTGGGGCTATTATAGATCATAGGAAATATATTTGCAGCCCCAATGCATGTTTTAGGAACCATCTTATGTAAATGGACTTAATATGAAATATTTAAAAAATCCCATAATAAATTAGGGTTCCTTAAATAACTGGATTAACTTCTAAAGATCAAAAATGCAGTAAAAACATGGCATGCATATGTATTATATGTTCATATCCTAATTTTAAAATTTTGGGATGTGACATATGGTCATCGATTTAATATCTAAATCACGATGGTAAGATATGGCTTGATCGCCAAGAATATTCCTGTGAAGCAGATTATTCAAATGATCTTTTCAGGAGAAAAAAGTTTCTAATAAATGACCTATTTCTCAAGCGACTAGGAAATTGGAAGGTTCCATATACAATAGGTTTAACATTTGATAGAGGGAGTTTCCCATTATTTATTGATGCAACAACATTTAAGATGAAATTTTACATAGCAGAAAAAACATTTTAGTTTTGAAGCAAATGAATTGCCCATAAATGCCACAACTAGTGAATTTATGACCTTACATACGGTATCCCTTCTCAACATCACACATAAGATAATCTTCAACCTCCCAATGGCAAGCACAAGGAGAGTTTTTGCCAAATCGACGATCTTGAAAGTCTCTTGCAGATATAGCTGTCTGATCTTCAAAGCAGTAGGTAGCAAAATGACGAAATACTCCTTGCATTGAATAGTTCAGGTACAGCGCATTGGAAATTATTCGAGGGAATTTCTCAGTGGATACCATGACTATGTAAGAGGCGCCAACGAATGCCGCACAACGGCTGCCAATTCCATGTTGTGTCACCAATCTCCTCCTAGGGAGGTCTACCTCAAGCACCTCCATACGGGATGGGCAATCCTGCCACATGAATATATCCTCTTCATTGTATCCACCTTTCTGGAGAAGGTTCATACCGAATAGGTACCGCACCATGAGCATTCGATCATGGGACCTGACAAGATAGGAGTAAATTATTGTTTCATGACTGTTCACCAACCGTGGGTCATTATCTAGGAGGCAAACCATACGTGGTTCTACGCCCGGGCTCAAATCCAATGTCATTATTATGCCGTCCCATGTCGTGAAGTAGCATCGCCCTCCAAAGGTCACCGGCGAGTGGCCTCTAACCTTCTCAACAGAGCTAGCCGAGCGTTGGTCGATAGCTTGCACAAAAGCCCAAAGCTCATCACTAGGCTTGGCACAAATAACTTGATGCAAACCATTTCTGAGGCTAATAACGAGCGTACTGGGAACAGTCGAGTCATCTATGCCGGCACCGTTGATGGCAGATAAGTTCACTCGGAGGCGCCTATTCGATGTGGATGGTGCGCAGCGTGAAGGGAACTCGATGATCTTACGAGTGAATGGGTGGAGAAGACGAATGGTATTATTGAGCTTATGGCCAAGAACAAGGAGGCCATCGGCGGTGCCGAGGTGATGGTGGGTGTCCAGATCCGGGAAGTCAATGTTGGTACAGGCACCGGTGGTGACATTGAGAAGGGTGCGGCGTGATGGGGATGCACAGTGAGCGAGCGTGATCAATTGCGTGGGCGAAAGCGGATATCCATCCCATCACATGTGTGGGGGTCATCAGTGAAGTCACGCCATGGCTTGCAAGTTGCCCGAAAGCGGATGTAGTCTGCAATGTCAAAGGTGAGTAGCCGATTGGAGATTTCCTCCACAAGATCTGTACATAGTTTGGCCCAGTCTCTCCATTTTGTGCTGGCATGGGAGTGCAAAATGTCCATGATCTACGGAGATACCAAAAATAGGTAGTGCACTTACGTCTGATCAAGGCGCTGCATATGTTTTTGAACAATTTAATAGGTCAAATTAGGTATACAATGGAATCTACTTCAATCATAATAATCTAAATTTGAGGGAACTAATAAAACTTCTCATATATTGAACAGGGTGTTCGTACCTCTGGAATTGGTTACGATCTATGTCCGATGAAGACCTCTTCTTCCTTTCTGGAAGAGATGGTGGGAAATTGACCAAATTCAAAGAAAACAAGGACTGGAGTGGGATTGGTGGTGGGCTGGTTCCACCGCGAGGATGACAAATAGATGTTTGGTGGTGATAGAAACAAGAGGTAAGAACAAGTTTAGGGTGTCATTCTAGGTGGCGGCGGGTATGAAGGGGGAGGGGAGGGTGTGGTTGGCTTCTAGGTTAAAGAAGGATTGTGAGAGTCGCTATTTATAGTGCGCGCAGGGGCGAGGGGTGGGTAATCGGGTTGGCCCATCAAGATGGGTTACTTATTTTATATTCACAAATTAATAGATATGCAAATATTTGTAAATCATCTCTAATAAAAAGATATACAGTGATGATAATTAAATATCCTAAATAAAGATCACATAGTTGACTTAATTCCATCAAAAGGATTAATATTCAGTGATGCACATAATAAAACCTTTGATATCATGTACACTTTGTGGTTGCATCAGAATAATGAAGACCACATTATTTGTTTGAGGAAGAAATTCTTACATAAAAGAAATATAAGAATTCTCCCGTAAACAGAATTGATTATATCCTATTCATGACAACACAAGTACAACCATTGATAAGTTAATCTAGAAATGTAGAATCATTATGCATCATGTCTAGTTTTTAGTATCTAATTAGCGCCTTTCAGTTCTTATTTACTACTAGATGTGTACGCATTAATTAGTGATGGTCAAACAAGCAACCGGAATTATTTTCTTCCTTCTATTGACGCGAATGCATTAACTCAAGAGGGACAATTCCATTTTTTCCTAACTTGCGCCCACTCTCATCTTTAGCTCAAAAAAATCATGTGCTAAAGTTTGCCCCTCTTCTGTTAGGTGGCCTTACAGAAATGCCCTTCCGTGCCATTTTTGCTTGTCAAAGGCCTTTGACCGGCTATGATCTATTCTTTGGACATTTGTACCCCTGACTACCTATGTCACATACATGTGGGGAGTCACCCAAAGAAAAGGGAAAATAAAAAACTCTCCCACCCACCTCTACCAATTACACATGGGACCCAATAGAAAAAAGAATAAAAAATCTCTCTTTCTCCCCTCTATCTCTGTGACTCATGACCTACATGTGATCTCTCTCTCTATCTCTCTCTCTCCAGGGAGTGTGCAGCTCTCAAGAGTAATAGGTACAAGAATTCTAACTGAGATCTACTATGATGCTCAATCATTGTCTAAGTTTTGGCTCTTGGTTTTTTCTCAGTGGATCTTAAAATCAAATCTCTCAAGAGGGAATGCTCAATCAATCTTCTTAGAAATCTTAAGCTGAGCAGCCAAAAGACAATGTTGGAGTGAGGTGGATATTTATAGCCGCAGCCCTCCCTGATGGCAAATGACCAAATTGGACACGTGGATCAGCCAATGACTGAACGACACATTTCCAATGGTCGGATTTTTAGCACAACGGTAACATTCCTTGGGGAGAAAGAAATGCTAACTCCACAGTTTGAAAGATATCTCCTGCCGCACCGAAGAACAACTTCTTCTGTTGACAAGTAATCATTCGAAACAATAAGAGATTTCTCTTAGTCTTTCATAGGTTTTGGCTAAGCATCACATCAGACCTAAGCTTCGAGAAAGTATACCCCTCTTAATATCAAGAAGGTTCTTTGACTCAAATGAGAGAAAGAACAACAAAAAGAATGTTACATCTTCATTTTGTCTTCAATCTTCTTGACTGCAGTCATTTTTCCTTGAATATTTCAAACAGATATTGCTTAATGTTAGCAATAATTTTAAGCGGCCAATTCCTTCGATACAATACTCTTGCTTTCACGTCTTCTCGACATGTAGCTCATCATTCTGTGCTACGCAGATAATCTTTAGTGAAGTTCTTCGAATTTCTCACTGGATACATCATTCTTCTCAGGCTTCAATTGATTATTTATCTCTGTGTGCACTAGCAAAAAATTAGTCCATGCCTGTTTGTGACAACAATCTCCAAAACACAAGGGGCAAACCATTGCACCAACAACCTCCCACTTTTTGGATGATTGCTTACAAACAGAGCACATCGAAAGATAGATCAAGCGTAATTAAAAGTAATGCAAAAAAGAATTAATCGAGGAGATATAATTCGAAGATAAATTACACTCCCCTTGAATGTATGCATCTTATTGAAGATATTGGTATTGGAAGTTATGGATTTAATGTGTGTTATGGGGAGGGGTGAGATGAATCTTCAGATGAGTAGCATTGAGAAATGATACGACTCAAGAATTTGATCAATGCACATGGTGACGTCTGAGATATTTCCTGCAACATAAAATCTTTGAAGAAGATTTCTTATAGAGTATGAATACTTTGAGATGATTTGTGGCAAAAAATAATCCATGAAGATTTTCTCAGAACACGGTTTCAGATCCAATCAAGACATATGAATTCCCTGCAAGTTAGATACTCGAATAATATCAGAGCAATGAATACGAAAGAATTTTGCTCGAGATAGATATGCCTCAGAAAGTACTCTCCTGCATGTTAGATAGCGAATGAGAACTTTGTAAACATAAATGTTCACGAGACACATTGGTATGTTTATCTTTAGAGAAATGAGGATTTTCAACTTCTCTATTTTCTCCTTTCTCCTGCAAGTTAGATATGCAATAATAATCATGGTAGGAGTATAAGTTTTGATAACACCTGCAAGCATAGATACAGAAGCAAATAACATTGCAGGGGTTATTAATGTTACATGACGATGAAGTCTACCAATACCACATCTGGTGGTATTAAAGTTCACGACCACTAGAAAGCAAAGAGTTCAACTGTGAAAAACCAAACTGTTCGAGGAAAAGAAAATTGCAAAATCAAATCCCCTGCACATGATCCGCTCATCTAACTTCTTGATGTCCCCCCCCCCTTATGTCAAATGTGGCAAAAAGAAAGGAGAGCACACAAGGAACCACTCGTCCGAAGAATCCTCGGAACTCAAGTTGTTCGGCGATGCAAAACGAGCAATGGTGGCACTACAAAAAAACACTTCCGTGATGATACATGTTTGTCAAAGTAGGTCATGTTTTCTGTCATGCATGTACAGCCATGACGATTTTATGACAAAATCAAGATAGTCCTACCTGTTTTGTCGTAGAAGTGTTCCATGACAATACCAAAATTATCATCACTGAACTTTCCACTTCCATAATGTAAGTGCATCTAGTGCCACCCCTAGTTGGTTTTGGAGTATTGACGACAAACTTGGTTGAGGGACTAATGTGTTTGTGAGAATTGCAGGATAACCCAAGTAGTAGTCCCTTATTGATTCGGTTTACCTACCAGAGATGACCCCTAAAAATGTGTGAACACATTGAAGACAATGGTGGTTCGTGAAGACATTCACGATGAAGATTATGACATGTGAAGACATTCACTTGAAGAGTATGGAGTGCGAAGACATAGTTGTTTTATAGTTTCCTTTTCTTCTTTGTTGAGTCATAGGAACCACCGTACTGTTAAGTGGGGTCCAAGTGAACAAAGTCAGAGTAACTGATGTGATGCTCAACCAAAATCCTATGTGTTCGAGCGAACACAATGAGTGCAAATCTTATCCAGAGCTGGATGAGTCAACTTTGCTTGTAGCCCAAGTAAAGCTGTCGCGCGTGTTTGAAATCCGACCATTGGACACATCCTTAGTGACCTAGGGTCATTTCGGACATATCAGGTCGGGTTGCCTCGTGGCTATAAATAGCCCACCCCCTACACCATAAACTGGTGGCTGCTCAGAGTTAGTACATGGCTTTTGTCGTCTGAGAGCAACCCACCTCCAAAGCATTTGAGAGAGAGATCCTTGCGGGGACAAAGTCCAAAACACCTAGAGCCAAAGAGTGTTAGGCATCACTGAAGTCTTTCTGTCCGCGTGACCTGAAGACTTGTTACACTTGAGGACTATGAATCCTCCAGCCGGTTAGGCATCGCGTTCTGAGCATCAAAGAGCCATTGTGAATCGCCGGTGAACGAAGTCTGAAGGTTTGGAAGTCTACCTTGAAGACTTACTAGAGTGATTCGGCGAGGACTGGGTGTCCTTAGCTCAAGGGGAATAAGGTGAAGATGCGGTCTTCTGAGTTAAATCTCAGCCTCCCTAACCAGACGTACAGTTCTGACAGCAACTGGAACCGGTCTACCAAATCCTTGTCTTCACCAAGCAACTGGTTCTATCCCCCACCTCCCTTTACTTTACTGTTTGTCTTCATGAAGTCATTGCTTGCTTGTCTGATCTGTTTGACTTCAATGAGTGAAGACTATTTCCTGATTGGCTTCATACTGTCTTCAATCCTGGTCCATTCTACCTAGCTGTTGATAGTCTTCGTGCTTTCACTACATTGCTTACTTGACTATGGCTTGTCTAGTGTAGTCTATCTTCCGTTGCATATCAATAGGTTCATTTCTACTGTTTGTCTTCAAAGACCTCATGTTTTGAAGACTTTCATAAAAATCGCCTATTCACCCCCGCCTCTAGTTGATAGTTAGCACTTTCAATTGGTATCAGAGCAAGGTGCTCCCTTGTTCTGTGTGATTCGGTTTAACCATTTGGAGTTTTAGCTACGTCGACTGTAGGGATAATCAAGGTCTCCGTTGCGTGCCCGGTCTTCGATGGCACAGATTACCCCTATTGGAAGAATAAGATGCGCATGCATCTTGAAGCCATTGATGTCGACCTCTGGTATGTCGTCAAGAATGGCGTTCCCAAGGTCGGTGAAGGTGTCACCGCTGCTGATGTCAAGAGGTTCATTCAACTGGATTCGACCGCCAAGAACATCATCTGTGGTCATCTGACCAAAGGACAGTATGGCCGTGTGAGTGCACTGGAAACTGCGAAGCTAGTCTGGCACTGGCTCTCCAAGGTCAACGAAGGCATCTCAACTTAGAGAGATTCAAGGATTGATGTTCTTCGCAACCTCTTCAACCGCTTCAAGAGAAACAACAATGAGAATGTCCAGCTCACATTTGATCGCCTCACTGATATCACAAATGAGCTTCGTGCACTTGGCGCCACTGAGATCACCAAGCACGAAATCGTCAAGAAGCTCCTGAGATCACTTGACAGCTCATTCGACACCCTGGCCCTGATGATACAAGAACATCCTGACTTCAAAGATCTCGATCCGTCTGACATACTTGAGAAGCTCAACACACATAAGTTCCAGTTATCTGAGAAGAGGGACATCTATGGCCCCAACTATGGCCGAACCCGTGCTTTGAAGGCAAAGGTCGTTTCCTCATCTGAAGAAGAATCTGACTGCAGTTCTGATGATCCTGAAGACATTGGAAAGGAGCTAGCTATGCTCGTGAAGAAGTTCCAGAAGTTCTCCAAGAATAATCGCTTCGGAAAGTCTTCAAGATCTAGCTCAAGAAATGATGAGGCTTCCACTCGTGACCACAAGAAGAGAACATGCCACAAATGCAAGAAGCTTGGCCACTACATCTCTGAGTGTCCACAATGGGACAAGGAATCTAACAAGAAGAAGAAGAAGAGCAAGGAATATGATTCTGATGACAAGAAGAAGAAGAAGAAATCCTCAAAGTCTTCTTCCAAGTCTTCATCAAAGTCTTCGTCTCACAAGAAAAGCTCATCTAGCAAGGCTCATGCATTTGTTGGCAAGGATATGGATTCAGAGGAGGAGTTTGCTTTCGAGGAGGCATAGGTGGAGTCTGAGGAGGAGTCTGACTCAGGTGTGGCAAGCCTGGCTCTAGCTTCAGCTTACGTCGCCAAGTCCATCTTGAACACCGAAGACAATGGCCACGTTGCCGACGCTGAAGCCGATGATGAGGATGACTCTGCTCCGACCTACTGCTTCATGCCACATGGTGCCAAGGTAAACTCACGCGATGCTTACTTTCAAACATCTAGTGAAGATGACCTGAATGTGAATCCAAACCTAGCTATAAGACACTTGCTAAAATTGCAACTAAACAACAAACTGCTATGGAACATATTCAAAAGTTATTAGGCAAAAGCGATAACCTGTTGGACACGGAAATGAATCAAACTCGGTCCTTAATTGAAGACATCAAAAATCTTCACGTTAAGTACGAAGAACTTGAAAGTCGTCATGAAACTCTCTCAGCTACTCATGAGAAGCTTTCCTATGATTATCTTCAACGGAAGCAAGAACTTGAGAATCTGAGAATGTCTCATGAAGATCTTCAAAAGGAGAACGATTCACTTCACGCTCAACAGATCAGTTCCACTCAGGAAGACCTTGAGCCACCCTATTTAAAATGTCTTGAGCATGATAATGTTGTCTCTGTTGCTGAATGCTCTACTGTTGCTACTGTTGCAATATCTTCAACTGCTGATGTGGTTTCTAACCCCTCTTCTAAGGATACCACTACTATTACTGATGAGAATGCTAGGTTGAAGACATTGCTTGAAACAGGGATGCACAAAAGCCTCAAAGGGCATCAGACACTTTGTGATGTCCTGAAGAAACAGATTCTGAACCGAAACCCTAGGAAAGAGGGTGTTGGGTTTGAGAGGAAAATGAATGTTGATGGTTCATACTGGAAGCCTGAGCAGTACCCCAAAACCACATGGGTTGCCACAAAGGGACCTTCAGTGGATCCATCTACCTTATCTGGCTTCACTTGTGCTAACCCTATTATCATTGATGAATCCTTTGATGCAAATAATAAATTGTTTAAGAATCAGAATGGTGAAGTGTTTGCCAGGTATATTGGTACTAACTGCAGGAATGGACCACCCTTGAAGAAGATCTGGGTCCCCAAAAGCTGTCTCGAGAAGCTTCCTGTGAATGTCATCATGACACCACCTGGGAAGAAGACAAACCACAGACCAAAGGCTTCATATGGTCCAAAGGCTTCATATAGATAGAGGACCCACCAGGGTCACCCTAACACCAATGTTTTGCAGGGAAACCATACTTAGACTTATGAATATGAGTGTGTTTCATCAAACTACTATGTTCATAAGACCAAGAACTTTTCTGCTTATTCTTATGAGTATTATTCACCTTCTGCAAGGCTATTTGCTAGGGCTCCAAAGCCAAAGTTCTCAGATGCTGCACTTAGACTCATTGCTTCTAAGCCACCCCTGTAGATGTGGGTGGTTAAGAAGAATTAACTTTCTTTTGCAGGGAAGGTCTCCAACCGGAAATCAAAGGCTTCTGATGCTTATGCTGGGGACCTAAAACATCTTGTGGTACGCAACATAAAGTGCCAAAATGGTCTTACTATGTATTTCGTCCCAGGATTTCTTGACAATCATCCTATCTACCCTAACAAGGCTCTGAACTTTGATAGTATGCTTGTTCGTCAAATGTTTATGCTTCACACTTCTCTTTGTGAAGCCTATCCCCCAAACTGCATTGTAGGGTACGACTCCGAAGGCTACTGAGTGGATTATGGACAGGGGATGCACTAACCACATGACTGGTGATCGAAGTCTTCTTATGGATTCAACCCTACGCCCATCTGACAAAAGTCACATCACATTTGCTGATACTAGTAAAAGCAAGGTATTGGGCCTAGGTAGAGTTGCAATCTCAAAGGATCAACACATGGATAAAGTGATGCTTGTTGAATCCCTTAGTTTCAACTTAATGTATGTCTCAATGCTTTGTGATCTGAACATGATTGTGATATTTGGAAAATATCATTGCCTTATGCTTATGGAATCTGACAAATCTGTAGTCTTCGAATGGTATCGAAAAGACGATCTGTATATGGTAGATTTCTCCGCAGGACCACAGTTGGCCATATGTCTTCTAGCAAAAGCTTCATAGTGCTGGTTCTGGCATCGGAGGCTAGGGCATGCGGGCATGAGTAACTTGCACACTCTCGCGAAGAAGAAGCGTGTCATAGGCATCGAGGGCGTCAAGTTCAACAAGGATCATCTATGTGGTGCCTGTGAAGCCAGAAAGGTGACTAGGGCCAAGCATCCCTCAAAGATAATCATGACGACAACGCGTCCCTTCGAGCTGCTTCACATGGATTTCTTTGGCCCTACTCACTACGCTACCCTTACTACCATTGCATGCCTCTATGGTTTCGTCATTGTTGATGATTACTCAAGATATAAATGGGTGCACATAATTATCTACAAGACTGAAGTGCAGGATGTCTTCAGACGATTCGCCAATCGTGCCATGACCAACTATGGCATCAAGATCAAGCACATCAGAAGTGACAATGGCACAGAATTCAAGAACACAGCCTCGACACTTATCTTGATACATTGGGCATCACACACGAGTTCTCTGCTCCATACACACCTTAATAGAATGGCATCATGGAGCGCAAGAACAGAACCCTCATTGAGATGGCACGAACGATGCTTGATGAGTACAAGACTCCAAGGAAATTCTGGCCTGAGGCCATTGACACTGCATGCCACTCACCAACCGTGTTTATGTTCATAAGTTCCTAAAGAAGACATCATATGAGCTCCTGACTGGTAAGAAGCCAAATTGTCAGCTATTTTAGAGTATTTGGTGCTAGGTGCTAGATCAAGGATCCACATCACACTTCAAAATTTGCACCGAAAGCACATGAAGGTTTTATGCTTGGCTACAGAAAGGATTCGCATTCCTACAGAGTCTTCAACCTCTTTCACTACAAAGTGGTTGAAACTGTGGATGTGCGGTTCAATGAGACTAACAGCTCGCAAAGAGACCACCTGCCAAATGTGCTAGATGAAGCTACACCAAGTGAATCTATCAAGCTTGTGGGTATTGGAGAAATCATACCCTGAGAGGAATAGGCTGAAGAGGAAATCATCATTTCTGCACCTAATCAGCATGAAGACACTGCTCAGCCTGAAGCAAATGCTGAAGATGAAGACAATGATCAGCAAGGGCAAATTCTTCGTCCAGTACATCCTCGCGTAGCAAATGAAGTCCAGGTTGAGAAGATAATTGATAGCATCAATGCACCTGGTCCACTCACTCGTTCAAGAACAACACAGCTAGCAAATTTCTATGGGCACTTTGTATTTGTCTTTATATCTGAACCCAAGAAAGTTGATGAAGCCTTCATGGAACCTGAATGGATTCAAGCTATGCAAGAAGAGCTTCAACAGTTTGAGCTGAACAATGTATGGGAGCTAGTAAAGTTTCCTGATCCTCGCAAGCACAATACCATCGGCACCAAATGGATCTATCACAGCAAACAAGATGAGCATGGTCAAGTTATCATAAACAAGGCTCGGCTCGTTGCTCAAGGTTACACACAAGTTGAAGGATTAACTTCGATGAAACCTTTGCTCCTCTGGCTAGGCTTGAAGCCATTCGCATACTGCTAGCATATGCCAACCACAACAACATTCTTCTGTACCAAATGGATGTAAAGAGTGCCTTCCTTGACGGCAAGATTGAAGAAGAAGTGTATGTTGCACAACCACCTTGTTTTGAAGACCCAAAGCATCCTGACATGATATACAAGCTCAAGAAGGCACTGTATGGCCTCAAACAAGCTCCTCGCGCTTGGTATGACACACTCAAAGACTTCTTGAAGAGCAAAGGCTTCAAACCTGGTTCTCTAGATCTCACTCTCTTCACAAGACATGTGATGCTGAACTGTTTGTATGCCAAATCTATGTGGATGACATTATCTTCGGCTCCACTGACAAGAGATACAGTGATGAATTTGGGCATATGATGCAAGAGCAACATCAGATGTCCATGATGGGTGAGCTGAAGTTCTTCCTTGGTCTTCAAATCCATCAGCAGAGAAATGGCATCTTCATATCACAACAGAAATACCTCAAAGATTGCCTGAAGAAGTTTGGAATGAAAGACTGCAAAGGGTACACGACGCCAATGCCAACCAAAGGCCAGTTGGGCCCCGACGACAACGGTAAAGAGTTCGATCAGAAGGTATACCGCTCCATGATTGGTTATTTACTCTACTTATGTGCATCTAGGCCTGATATAATTCTTAGCGTTTGCATGTGTGCCCGGTTCCAAGCGTCACTAAAGGAATCGCATCACTTAGCTGTGAAGTGAATTCTTCGATATTTGGCTTACACCCCAACACTAGGATTATGGTATCCAAAGGGCTCCGAGTTTGATCTAGTTGGATTCTCAGATGCTGATTATGCTGGTGAAAAAGTTGATCGCAAGTCCACATCTAGCACATGTCACTTTCTTGGACGATCTCTTGTCTGTTGGTCTTCAAAGAAGCAGAACTGTGTATGACTCTCCACTGCAGAATCTGAATACATTGCTGCTGGATCTTGCTGCGCTCAGCTTCTCTGGATGAAGCAAACTCTCAAGGACTATGACATCCACCTAAAGCATGTGCCACTCTACTACGACAATGAGAGTGCCATCAAGATTGCCAACAACTCAGTTCAGCACTCGAAGACAAAGCACATTCAGATCCGTCATCATTTTCTTAGAGATCATGTCATGAAGGAAGACATTGACATCATTCACGTCAACACTGAAGAGCAATTGACAGATATCTTCACAAAGCCCTTGGATGAGAAAAGGTTTGGCAAGCTGCGGTGTGAGCTAAATATCTTAGAATCCTCGAATGTCCAGTGATTAGACACACATCCTAACGCTTATGCATGTTGATGACTTAGATGTGCAACATATGAAGTAACGTATATCTTCAAGTAATCAAGACTTACCCAATAAGTGTGAATACATTAACGCGAAATTTGACTTCGGAGCGCCACGATAATTGTGCGTCGTGTCTGGGACTAATACTGCCTATACGGTGGGTAATGCCATCACCAAACTTTCTCAAAGATTTTCATTCGGCGTTGCATTATCTTCGTATTTGGTTTGTCTTCAACATTGATTTGACTTCAAGGTTTATCTTCGCAATGTTGATTTGGTCTTATGATATATATAGGACAACACTATTCTAATCCGGATATAGAAGGCGCGGAGCTCCTCCCGAGCTCGACCGACCAAAAAAAAGGTCGTCTGTTCCGCACCTCCCGCACCTCGATACCCACTACCCACCCACCGGCGACCCCCCTCCTCCACCCGCCGCCGCCGCCTGCAACCCACGCGTCCGGATCTAGCCGCCGAGACGTGGTTCCCGACTTGCCGCCCAATGCGTCGTGGGCCGACCTCCCCGCCTCCGCCTAGCGCGCCGCCAATCGACCTCCCCGCCGTCGCGCTATCGGCTGCCTTCTCCAGTGCGTCATAGCTGCCTCTGCACGCCGTCCCAACCGGCCGGCACCCACGCGCCGCCCAAACCGAGCCCGCACGCCTCGCCCCCTGCAATCCCGCGCGCCGTCATGAAATGGATCTCGCATCTGCCACCACGCGACGCGGATGTGGCCAGCCGAACGCGGGACAGTTTATTGGTTGTGGGCATACGGCAACCACCGTCGTTGTGGCCATGGCTGGAGCTGCTCGAGACGACGGCCTCTGGCCCGCTGCCTCCTCTCCTCGTTGCTCCGTCAATCCCCCACCGCGGTGAAGTCCTACTACAGCAATATGGGGAAGTTCCACAACAGTAGGCTGGCCATGGTGATGTGCTTCCTTATCCTGCCTGCTGCAACGCATCAGGCCTCTGCCTGAGCTCTGAGGCTGGCGCCTAGCCAAGCCCCACACCAAGCCTTGGATCCTGAGTGCGGGGGTCGCCGGACCCATCCTCCGACCACAACCACCTCGCCCATGGAAGCATGGGGCTTCTACAGCCAATGCTCAACCTCTTCTCTGTCACCCGTAGCCCATTGACCTCCTATGCTCCTCTGTATGTGAGTCACTTCTGTGTTAGATTCTGCGTTGTGTTTGTTCCGTGTCAGACTAATGATAGTTCAGAGTTACAGGGAAAACGGCAGGTCGGCTTGTACGCGGCCTACTAATAGAGTAAAATTGCTTTTGGTACTCTGCGTTAAAGATGGCTCCAAATGAAGCACAATCTAGCCGCTGTACTACTTGTTCTACTGTACACTGTGCCTTTTGTTTGGTGGATCAGCTACTGTTTTGCTAGCTTTGGGCATCGGCTGTTACATCACATGGAGCCATGGAGAATAAAAATGGATAAGAGAGAGATGATGCGGTGGTTAGAAAATACAAATAGGAGAGGACACGAGCAAACTTGTGGTGGAAAACACCCAACATTCGCACCTTTAGCAAGATGGACAAAAAAACAATGGTTACATTTTTCAGACATAGAATCATTGGTAGTTACCTGAACGAGTGTTCATGTAAATATATTACAACACTTCATTGAAAAACAAGAAACATACCTCTAGCAGCAGTTTAGTCACATATACTTGAAGGATAAAAAATGTGTGGTGGTGGCATGAACGCGATGTTAAGTCTAATTAATACTCACAAAAACTTTGTTTAATCAGATATGGTTTCGTGCTCTATACATGTTTGTTGATATGCCTACAAAAGACTAACGTTTCTTGACTATGATATATATAAGAGCTCCAGAATTTTGATTTCGAGATGGATCGAAGTTAGGTACACAAATGTATGATGCATCCAGAAAATACTTTTCTTTTGCATCAATTTTGTCCGAAAAAAGTGAACACCTGAAGTTCAAATATTACACGCGAGGCAGAATTTTTTTTAAGATCTAGTGGTCAAAATAAAACCTGCAAAGTAGAATAAACTTAATAAGAAAATACAAAACTTGAAAAGAAAAATAAGCGAATAGTTCTATGTTAAAAATTGAAAAGTCGGGGAAACCCCTGAGGGTTTACCCAAAAAATGGATCGATGTTTATTTAAGAAGAAATAGATTTCCTCCGTTTCTAAAAAAACTAGAAGTTCAAATTTAAATAACAGAGAAGTTCAATGTTTATTACAAATCCAAGAAGGTCAAACTAAAAAACAGAGTAGTTCAAAAAGTTTATAAAAAAGGGTTTTCCCTGTTTCTAAAAAAACTTAAAAGTTCAAATTTAAATAATGAAGAAGGTAAAAAAAACTAGATGTTCAAATTTAATAAGCGAAGAGGTTAGATGTTTATTACAAAATTCGGATTTCTCCAATAATCAAAAGGTTCAAACTAAAAAAGAAAGAGAAGTTCGATGTTCATATACGAAGGAAAAAAGCGTCACTTAGAAAATGTTAACTCTCGAAGTTCAAATTTAATAAAATGGAGAGTTTGAATAAACCATTATGCGTGTACAAAGAGAAACAATTTGATGTTTGTAAAAAATATCCCACGAAGGGTAAAAGTATGAGTAGTTCAATTTCTTCATAAAAAATGGATTTTTCCCATTTCTGAAAAAACCTAGAAGTTGAAATTTAAAAAATCGTTCATTTCAAAAATTAATTTTTTTTGCATTTCCCCGTTTCTACAAAAGACCTAGAGGTTAAAATTTAAAGATGAAGAAGTCCAATGTTTATTACAAACACAAGAAGGTCAAACTAGAAAAACAAAGCATCTCAACACAAATTTATAGAAGTTCAAATCTGAAAAATAGAGCGGCTCGATGTTTATTAAAAAACTACTCCATACGTCCCATAATGTAAGACGTTTTTGCAAACTATGTTAGCTTGCAAAAGCATCTTCCATTATGGGACGGGCTAGTAGGATTTTGTCCGTCACCAAAAGAAATAAAACCAAGAACTTCAAATTAAAAACAAGGAGTTATTTGATGTTTGCAAAAAGTTCAGATTTTGCTCATTATTAAAGGATGAAACACAAGAAGTTCAAAAACAAAATAACAAGAAGTTCAAATTTTAAAAATAGACCGGTTAAAAATTCATAAAAAAGGATTTTCACCGTTGCTGGAAGTTCAAGTGCTCGGCCCGAGAAAATTCAAAAATTCTTGTGAGAGAGGTTGAACAAAAAATACGTGACAGAAGTTCAAGGTGAAAATAGTGGGAAGTCCAACTACTACACGGAATGCGTTTCCGGTAAGAATATAAGAATAGAAAACAAAAAGCTTAAAAGGTTTGTTGCAAGAAGTTCTCGTGCTCCTCCCGGTGAAGTTCAAGATCTCTAGTGCGAGACGTCCGACCTTCAATTACATGTAAAAAACAGGCAAAAAACGACGTTGTTTTTGCCATTTTCAAAACTGCTCTCAAATGACAAAAATTTGTAACGTCTATCTACATAAAAAAGATGCTCCTATTCATAAGCTTTCCAACGGTATATTGTATGCTTTATTCCAATGAATGGTTTAAAAGTTTTTATGTATAGCGTTAAAAACACATTTTTACGCATTAAATATTTTTTTTGAAACATCGCGAGTATGAAAAACTGATCAACACAAAAAAGTTGTGTGTTTTCAACAGCTTTGTATTTGTATATCATTTTTTCTCAATTCCAGTAAGTGGTTTGGGAGATATAGGCAAAAAACAGCACGTCAAAAACAGAGTGAAGTTCAGACAGACATGCCTGAGAAGTTCAACTACTTCACGCAGTGCATTTTCATTCGCGATGAAGGCAGAAATCATGATCTCGTCATTTTCTAATTTACTTCAGAACGATAGGAATATCATTTGTGTAAGTTCAAGTCCTCGGTCGGAGAAAGTTAAAAAAATTATTGTGAGAGAGGTTTTGTACAAAAGGAATATCATTTTTGTAATACTGACGAAATGGATGAGAAAATTACAAACGAAAATATGTCACAGAAGCTCAAAGTGAAAACAGCAGGAAGTTCACCAACTACACTGAATGAATTTCAGATGAAAAACTTTTAAAATCGTCGCGAGTATTAAAAATGATCAACACGGGAATGTTGCGTGTTTACAGCAGCTTTCCATCGGTATATCACTTGCTCAATTCCATTGAGTGGATGGAGAGCTACGAGCAAAAAAAGCACGTGCAAAAATAGAGTGAAGTTCAAGTAGAAAAGCCGAGAAGTTCAAGTTCTTCACGCGGTGCATTTTCGAAGAATCTGTTTTGCGATAAAGGCGGAACGAATGATCTCGCCATTTTCGAAATTATTTGAAAACAGCTAGGAATCAGAGAAAACCATCAACATGAAAAAGTTTCACATTTTCCGTAGCTTTTCAATGGTATATTATTTTCCCCATTCGGGTAAAGTTTGAACAAATTATGGCAAAAATACATTTTAGCCATTTTCAGAATTGACTTAAAATCATAAGGAATTGGGAGAAACAATATATACCATAAATTTTCGCATTTCCTCAAGCTTTCCAACGCCATATCATTTGCTGCATTCGGACGTACGGTTAAAAAATTAGCTTGAAAATACGAATTTGGTGGAACTTGATCATTTTCTAAATTACTTTTAAACCGTTCAAAATTAGAAAAAACTTTTAACATGAAAAAGTAGCACATTTTCATAATCTTTCCAACGCCACACCATTTGCCTCAATTGGATTAGATGTTTAGAATTGGCATCGAAAATACGAACTCGGCTGTTCGGTCTGTGAAATTCTACGATTTTCCAAATTACTCTTTATCCGTAGGGAATTAGAGAAATCTTTCAACATGTGGAAGGAGCGGTTTTGCAGTAGCTTTCCAACGCCATATTATTTGCCTCATTCCGATAAACGGTTTAGAAATGCGATCAAAAATACGATTCATGTTTTTTGTATGAAGAAAAAACGGTTTTCAAAACTGCTCTTAAACCGCCTACATTTTGCCAAAAATTTAACTTGAGTCATGATACTCGTGTCCATAGCTTTCCAACAGTATATCGCAAGCCCCATTTGGGCAATGTTTTGCGGAAGTTCAACCTAGCACTGGGGGAAGTTCAACGTATTATTGCCTAGGCAGGTTAGGTTGTGATCAGAATAATATTCTCATCACGTGATTAGAATAGTGTTTATGTATGTATATATATATATATATATATATATATATATATATATTTGTGTGTGTGTGTGTGTGTTCTGTCATCTACAGCATTCACTTATAGCTATGTCTTCAAACTTGCCATTTTCTGAACTAAGTGAATGTGATCGGACCCTAACCCCTTCTGTGCTTCTTTTCTATCTATCTAGTCGTATGCATTCTGTTGACATGTGTCAAATGTCTTCATTGCGTCCTTGTCAGCTGAAGATACAGAGACACACATTTAAATCTGTTTTTAATGCCATATCTCTTTCGCCTGGATACCGGAGAAGCCTGAACGACCACCCGACAAACCAGGCGCGCGTGGGAACATGGAGCAACTCTCAATGAGTTGCATGCATGCCACGTGTCCATCAGATGTGAACCGCCAGGGGCACCTGCGTAATTGCGTTGTGCAGCCCTTTACCTTATAAATACACACCCACGCGGTCATTATCTCCTCTCCCACCTCGCCATCTCGCTCAAACCCTAGCGCCACCGCTAGCTCGCGTTGACGCCGAAGACGAAGCGCTTAGCTGCCGCGACCTCTTCGACGCCATCCTCATGCCGGCCACGAACCTCGTCTTCTCCATCGCCGCCGTAGGTGTCTTCCGCCGCCAAGTTAGGCCGCAGGAGATTGGACTGCTCGGCATCCGTTTTGCCTCGTCTAGCAGTTCATCTGTGGTAAATATATCTCGCTTTTTACAGCCTTTTCGATCTGTCAAATCCATCCACCTCAACCAAAAGTTGTTTCTACACTTCCAAATCTGGATCTTTCTCTTTCTGAATCTCATATCTTGCAAAGAATATTCACTTATGCTTCATAACTAGTTAGATTCCTCACTTTTACTTATTCATGGATTCGTACAAATTTTGAACCAAGTCACTTCAAATAAGTGAATGTCGTCGCACTATGAGGTCAATGTCTTCAAACTGATTTATCTTCAAAATCTTCTGAGAATGCATATGACCTCTTCCCCTTCCCTCGCATCTCTAATGCTGTCACATGTACATGTCCGTGGGAGAATCCCTTACTTCTCATAGTCTGCATTCATTTGCAAAATTCTTACAGGATCATATTGACTCTCCTAAAGCTAGTTCTTGTTTGATAAGTAGACGGAAGCCTTTCACTGTCTTGAAGCCTCTCTGTCTGAATATTATGGCTACTGAGAAATCTGCAAGGAAGGGTGGCAGGCAGCACCGTGGCAATACTGCTCTGGATCTGCCTCCCGATCTGTTTGAATTGTACAAGTCAGATCGTGAGGAAAGTTACAATCAGCGCAAGACAAGAATACAATGGATCCGAAGATATTGGGCTGAACAATGGTTCAAATACAACTTCGTCACTCCTGAGTATGCTGAAAAGAATGCTATCAAGCGCCCATGGGGCGATATTCTTTACAAGCAACCCAAGACGAAGCCTGGAGCTATTGCCCAAGGCTTCTATCCTTGCATGGTCTGAGGACCTCAGCCAGAAAATGCCGACCCATCATCTCTTCTATGGTGTCGTGACGACAATCTCTTCAAGCGCAACTTTCAGTTCGCAAAGGAGTCGGCTGCCATGAATAGGAAGGAACTCGGACTCCACTTCAACCCTGGTCCGTCTGCTCCAAGGCCGGATGGTTGATATCGCTTGAAGCTACTTTAGTATTTCCCCAAAGAGGAAGGGATGATGCAGCACAGCGGCGGTAGGTATTTCCCTCAGATATGAAACCAAGGTTATCGATGTTGGGGAACGTAGTAATTTCAAAAAAATTCCTACGCACACGCAAGATCATGGTGATGCATAGCAACGAGAGGGGAGAGTGTTGTCCACGTACCCTCGTAGACCGACAGCGGAAGCGTTATCACAACGCGGTTGATGTAGTCGTACGTCTTCACGATCCGACCGATCAAGTACCGAACGCACGGCACCTCCGAGTTCAGCACACGTTCAGCTCGGTGACGTCCCTCGAACTCCGATCCAGCCGAGTGTTGAGGGAGAGTTTCGTCAGCACGACGGCGTGGTGACGATGATGATGTTCCACCGACGCAGGGCTTCGCCTAAGCTCCGCAACGGTATTATCGAGGTGTAATATGGTGGAGGGGGCACCGCACACGGCTAAAATATCGTATATCAAGTGTGTTTGGAGGTGCCCCCTGCCCCCGTATATAAAGGAGCAAGGGGAAGGCCGGCTGCCCTAGGCGCGCCATGGAGAGGGGGGGAGTCCTCCTCCTAGTAGGAGTAGGACTCCCCTTTCCTAGTCCAACTAGGAAAAGAGGGGGGGAGGAAAGAGAGGGAGAGGGAGAGGGAAAGGGGGCTACGCCCCCCTCTCCTAGTCCAACTAGGATTCCTCCTGGGAGGGGGTGCGCCACCTCCTGGCTGCTGCCCTCTCTCTCCCCTCTAGGCCCACTAAGGCCCAATACTTCCCCGGGGGGTTCCGGTAACCCTCCGGCACTCCGGTTAAATCCGAAACTTCTCCGGAACACTTCCGGTGTCCGAATATAGTCGTCCAATATATCAATCTTTATGTCTCGACCATTTCCAGACTCCTCGTCATGTCCGTGATCACATCCGGGACTCCGAACAACCTTCGGTACATCAAAACATATAAACTCATAATATAACTGTCATCGTAACTTTAAGCGTGCGGACCCTACGGGTTCGAGAACTATGTAGACATGACCGAGACACCTCTCCGGTCAATAACCAATAGCGGAACCTAGATGCTCATATTGGTTCCTACATATTCTACGAAGATCTTTATCGGTCAGACCGCATAACAACATACGTTGTTCCCTTTGTCATCGGTATGTTACTTGCCCGAGATTCGATCGTCGGTATCTCAATACCTAGTTCAATCTCGTTACCGGCAAGTCTCTTTACTCGTTCCGTAATACATCATCCCGCAACTAACTCATTAGTCACAATGCTTGCAAGGCTTATAGTGATGTGCATTACTGAGTGGGCCCAGAGATACCTCTCCGACAATTGGAGTGACAAATCCTAATCTCGAAATACGCCAACCCAACAAGTACCTTTGGAGACACCTGTAGAGCACCTTTATAATCACCCATTTACGTTGTGACGTTTGGTAGCACACAAAGTGTTCCTCCGGTAAACGGGAGTTGCATAATCTCATAGTCATAGGAACATGTATAAGTTATGAAGAAAGCAATAGCAACATACTAAACGATCGGGTGCTAAGCTAACAGAATGGGTCAAGTCAATCACGTCATTCTCCTAATGAGGTGATCCCGTTAATCAAATGACAACTCATGTCTATGGCTAGGAAACATAACCATCTTTGATTAACGAGCTAGTCAAGTAGAGGCATACTAGTGACACTCTGTTTGTCTATGTATTCACACATGTATTATGTTTCCGGTTAATACAATTCTAGCATGAATAATAAACATTTATCCTGATATAAGGAAATAAATAATACTTTATTATTGCCTCTAGGGCATATTTCCTTCAATCAAACCAGTAGGAGAACCAAGCAACACAATGTAAACAGCCCCTACACACAAATAACAAATCCTCGCAACCCCACGTGTTAAAGGTGTTGTCAATCCCTTTCGGGGTACGGCGCCTCAAGTGGCAAACGGACGTGAGATAAATTTGTAGTAAATTGATAAATCGAACGCTAAATAAAATAAATAAAGAAAAATTGCAGAAAGGTATTTTTGTATTTTTGGTTTAATAGATCTAAAAATAAATGCAAGGAAAAACTAGATCGCAAAGGCAAATATATGAGAAAGAAGACCCAGGGGTCGTGTGTTTCACTAGTGGCTTCTCTCGAGAAAAATAGCAAACAGTGGGTGAACAAATTACTGTTGGGCAATTGATAGAACTTCAAATAATTATGACAATATCCAGGCCATGATCATTATATAGGCATCACGTCCAAGATTAGTAGACCGACTCCTGCCTGCATCTACTACTATTACTCCACACGTCGACTGCTATCCAGCATGCATCTAGTGTATTAAGTTCATGGAAAAATGGAGTAATACAATAAGAACAATGACATGATGTAGACAAGATCTATCTATGTAGAGATAGACCCCATCGTTTTATCCTTAGTAGCGACGATACATACGTGTTGTTTCCCTTTCTGTCACTGGGATCAAGCACCGTAAGATCGAACCCACTACCGGGCACCTCTTCCCATTGCAAGATAAGTAGATTAAGTTGGCCAAACAAAACCCAAATATCGGAGAAGAAATACGAGGCTACAAGCAATCATGCATATACGAGATCAAAGAAACTCAAATAACTTCCATGGATATAAAAAGATAGATCTGATCATAAACTCAAAGTTCATCGATCCCAACAAACACACCGCAAAAGAGTATCATCAGATCTCCAAGAGACCATTGTATTGAGAATCCAGCGAGAGAGATGAAGCCATCTAGCTACTAACTACGGACCCGAAGGTCTACGAAGAACTACTCACACATCATCGGAGAGGCACCAATGGAGGTGGTGAACCCCATCCGAGATGGTGTCTAGATTGGATCTGGTGGTTCTGGATTCTGCGGCGGCTGGATGAATATTTCGTCCACGTGCCTAGGGTTTCTGGAATATTGGGGTATTTATAGAGCAAAGAGGCGGTCCGGGGGCACCCGAGGTGGGCACAGCCCACCCGGGCGCGCCTAGGCCTCTTGTGGTGGGTTGTGCCCCCCTCGGGGCACCCCCCAGGCGCAGCCAGGGCCTGTTGTGTTCCTTCTGGCCAATAAAAATTCTTCGTAAAGTTTTGGGGCATTTGGACTCCGTCTGATATTGATTTTCTGCGATGCAAAAAACATGGAAAAAACAGCAACTGGCACTTGGCACTATGTCAATAGGTTAGTACCAAAAAATGATATAAAATGACTATAAATTATTGTAAAACATCCAAGATTGATAATATAACAGCATGGAACAATAAAAAATTATAGATACGTTGGAGACGTATCAGCATCCCCAAGCTTAACTCCTACTCGTCCTCGAGTAGGTAAGTGATAAAAACAGAATTTTTGATGTGAAATGATGCCTAACATGTCATATCATATTTCTTTATTTATAGCATGGACATTTGGACTTTTAGTTGTTCAAAGCAATAGTCTAATTTTGACATGATAATTTAGATACTCAACCATATCAACAAGCAACCATGTCTTCCAAAATATCAACGCTAAAATAAGTTATCCCTAGCCCATCATGCTCAAACGTTGATCCATTCATGAAACACACTCGAATATTAGCTACACCCAATACTTAAGTACGATCATATTGCCTCCTAGTTGGTGCTTTTATAAGAGAAGATGGAGACTCAAAATAAAAATTGCATAAAGTAAAAGAAAGGCCCTTCGCAGAGGGAAGTAGGGATTTGTAGAGGTGCCAGAGCTCAAAGCGAAAAACTTAGAGATAAAAACATTTTGGGAGGTGTATCCATCCCACCAACGAAAATGACTTAGAGTTCCGAACACTTTCCATGCTAGATATGCCATAGGCGGTTCCCAAACAGAAAATAAAGTTTATTCCTTTTTCCAACATACTTTCACTTTCCATGGCTAACCGTATCCACGGGTGCCCTCCATACCAACACTTTCCAAGGGTTTTATTATTTAAAAACATAAAGTAAATTCATTTTTTTTTGCATTTCGGGACTGGGCATCCCTAATACCTTTGCCTTACTCTCGTGCAATGACAAGTGAATGAACACTCATCCTGAGAATAACACATCTAGCATGGAAAATATTAGCCACCCTTCACCGCTCCGCGAGCGAAACAAACACACAAAAGAGAAGTTTATTTTGAAAATTAGATATGACACATACAAATTTGCTTAGAATGGCAAAATAATACCGCATATAAGTAGATATAGTGGACTCATGTGGCAAAACTGGTTTAAGGGTTTTTGGATGCACAAGTAGAGGTCATACTTAGTGCAAAATGAAGGCTAGCAAAAGATTGGGAAGCGACCAACCAAGAAACGAATAATCTAATAAGCAAGCATTAAGCATAAATAACATCGAATAATGCACCACAAGTAGGATATAATTTCATTGCAGGACTATTGACTTTCGTACTTGCATAGGGAATCACAAACCTTAACACCAATATTCTTACTAAAGCGTAATTACTCACCAACATAACTCACATATCACATCACCTTATCTCAAAACTATTACTAAGAATCAAGTTTATTTTGTCCAATGTCTTCATGAAAGTTTTTATTATATCCTTCTCGGATATCTATCACTTTGGGACTAATTTTCATGTGTTGCTTTTCATAAGCTCAAACAAATATAAGTGAAGATCATGATCATAATTCTTTTTTTCTTCTTTCTCTCAAAATAATTTAAGTGAAGCAAGAGAGAATTTCATGAAAATTTTACTAACTCTCAAATAAATCTAAGTGAAGCAAGAGAGCATTTCTTCAAAAATAATAAAGCACATCGTGCTCAAAAAGATATAAGTGAAGCACTAGAGCAAGTCCATTGCTTATAAAAAAATTAAGTGAAGAATAGAGAGCAATTCTAACAAGTCATGACATAATTTTGGCTCTCTCAAATAGGTGTGTCCAGCAAGGATTGATGGCTTAAAACACAAAATAAAACAAGCAAAGACTCATATCATACAAGAAGCTCCAAGCAGAACACATATCATGTGACGAATAAAAATATAGTTTCAAGTAAAATACCGATAGTTGTTGGAAGAAAGAGGGGATGCCACTCGAGGGCATCCCCAAGCTTAGTTGGTTGCTCATTTTTGGATAATAGCTTGTGAGGCCGGGGCATCCCCAAGCTTAGGCTCTTCTATCCTTCCTTCACCCATCGTAAGATAACTCAAAGCTTGAAAACTTCAATCACACAAAACTCAACAAAAACATCCGTGAGATCCGTTAGTGAAAGAAAGTAAACCGCTACTATAAGTGTTGTATCAAACCAATTCATATTTTGCTTTTGTATTATATCTACTGTATTCCAACTTTCTATGGCAAAACTCATCAAAGAAAACCATAGAGCCATCAAAATAAGCACACAACACAAAGAAAGCAGAATCTGTCAAAACAGAACAGTCTGTAGCAATCTGACTTAAACAAAAACTTTTGGAACTCCAAAAATTCTTAAAAAATAGGACGACCTGAGAAATTTGTATATTAATCCTCTGGAAAAAGAATCAGGGCAAAAGCACTTTCTGATAAAAAAATGAGAATTATTTTCGTCATCGCAAAGTTTCTGACTTTTTCAGCAAGATCAATGTAGCGACCCGACCCGAATGGATCAAGTCTCCGTGCTTAAGTGTCATCCCTGGATCGGTATGCTGACAAACGCAGTACTCGAGGATTTATAACAGAGGTAAATCACATGTATAAAGTAATGTAAATACTATTACCTCAAACCATATAGCGGAAGTAACAACAAGGTTGTGGATTCCCATCAAGACCAACGGCAAAGTTGAGTGTAGACATCGTAACACTAACGTATTACTTACTCGTGGTAAGAATCCTGCAACATGAGACGTTGCAGCCATGTAGGTCAGTACATTGAATGTACTAACAAATTACACCATAGAGTAATAATGAAAATGTCTATCTCTATATGCATATTTGGCTGGTGGAGGCTATAAGTTTGATTTTTGCATAAAGCTAATTTTTCCCTACAACAAAGGAATTGATTTTATTTACTACCAAGTTCAATTACCCATATTGAGAAGGTAACCCCAACTCAATCCCAAAATTAAGTAATATTAACAACCCAACAAATTCATTAAGTAAAGTGATGAGATCAAATCAACAATTCAAGTACCAGATACTCAAGATGTCTATAACCGGGGACACGGCTAACCATGATTAGTTTATACATTCACAGAGGTTTGCGCACTTTTCCCCACAAGACTCGATCTCCTCCGTTGAATTTCTGGCACTGCCTGATGTTTGAGAAACGGATGATCGAGACACTGTCTTTCTGAGGAGGTCCCCTTAATCGATAGATAGGCCAGTTGTGACGCCCTCGATTCAATCATACACTAATCATACACGTAAATGTGTATGATCAAGATCGAGGACTCATAGAAAGATATCACAACACAACTCTAGACACAAATTAAAATAATACAAGCTTTATATTACAAGCCAGGGGCCTCGAGGACTCGAATACATAAGCTCGAATGCACAAGAGTCAGCGGAAGCAACATATCTGAGTACAGACATAAGTTAGACAAGCTTACCTTAAGAAGGCCAGCACAAAAGCCTCTACGATCCAAAAGGCAAGGCCTCCTGCCTGGGAGCCTCCTAACTACTCCTGGTCGTCGTCGGCCTTCACGTAGTAGTAGGCACCCTCAGTGTAGTAGCAGTCGTCGTCGAATGTGGCGTCTGGATCCTGGGCTCTGATACGTCTCCGTCGTATCTATAATTTTTGATTGTTCCATGCCAATATTATACAACTTTCATATACTTTTGGCAACTTTTTATACTATTTTTGGGACTAACATATTGATCCAGTGCCCAGTGCCAGTTCTTGTTTGTTGCATATTTTTGTTTCGTAGAAACCCCATATCAAACGGAGTCCAAACGGGATAAAAACGGACGGAGAATATTTTTGGAATATTTGTGAAATATGGGAAGAAGAATCAACGCGAGAAGGTGCCCGAGGGGGCCACGAGGCAGGGGAGCCCCTGACCCTCGTGGGCCCCCCGTAAGGCGGTTGCTGCTCTTCTTTGGCCGCAAGAAAGCTAATTTTCAGAGAAAAATCTGGGCGAAGGTTTCAATCCAATCGGAGTTACGAATCTCAGGATATATAAGAAACGGTGAAAGGGCAGAATCCCGGAACGCAGAAACAGAGAGAGACAGAGAGACAGATCCAATCTCGGAGGAGCTCTCGCCCCTCCCATGCCATGGAGGCCATGGACCAGAGGGGAAACCCTTCTCCCATCTAGGGAGAAGGTCAAGGAAGAAGAAGAAGAAGGGGGGCCCTCTCCCCCTCTCTTCCGGTGGCGCTGGAACATCGCCGGGACCATCATCATCACCGCAATCTACACCAACAACTTCACCGCCATCATCACCAACTCTTCCCCCCTCTATGCAGCAGTGTAACCCCTCTTTTACCCGCTGTAATCTCTGCTTAAACATGGTTCTCAACGCTACATATTATTTCCCAATGATGTATGGCTATCCTATGATGTTTGAGTAGATCAGTTTTGTCCTATGGGTTAATTGATGATCGTGATTGGTTTGAGTTGCATGTTTTATTATTGGTGCTGTCCTATGGTGCTCTCCATGTTGGGCGAGCATGAGGGATTCCCGTTGTAGGGTGTTGCAATACGTTCATGATTCGCTTATAGTGGGTTGCGTGAGTGACTGAAACACAAACCCGAGTAAGGGGGTTGTTGCGTATGGGATAAAGAGGACTTGATGCTTTAATGCTATGGTTGGGTTTTACCTTAATGGTCTTTAGTAGTTCGGATGCTTGCTAGAGTTTCAATCATAAGTGCATATGATCCAAGAAGAGAAAGTATGTTAGCTTATGCCTCTCCCTCAAATAAAATTGCAATAATGATTACCGGTCTAGTTATCGATTGCCTATGGACAAATAACTTTCTCGTGACAAAAAGCTCTCTACGAAAACTAACTTAGTTGTGTCACTTCTAAACAGCCCCTAGTTTTTACTTACGCGCTCTTTATTATCTTGCAAACTTATCCAAAAACACCTACAAAGTACTTCTAGTTTCATACTTGTCCTAGGTAAAGCGAACGTCAAGCGTGCGTAGAGTTGTATCGGTGGTCGATAGAACTTGAGGGAATATTTGTTCTACCTTTAGCTCCTCGTTGGGTTCGACACTCTTACTTATCGAAAGAGGCTACAATTGATCCCCTATACTTGTGGGTTATCAGGCTCCACCATCTGGCTGCGACATCCGAGAAGAATGGAAAAGGGGAAAAAAGGGGGAGCAAAGCAACCGTGAGTACTCATCCAAAGTACTCGCAAGCAAGGATCTACACTACATATGCAACATTATCAAAGGGGGGATGTATATGCGGACTGGACTGCAGAAATACCAGAATAGAGAGAAGGCCTAGTCCTATCGAAGACTAGCATCTTCAGCATCTTCCGCGGTCTTGCAGCATTAGAAGAGTACAAATCAACATAATGTAAAGTAGTAATAGTGTTATCAACCTCGCCCAGAGATTCTTCCTCGACTCCCTACGAGAAAGCAATCCCAGAGCCATACTATCCATTTCTCATATCCATTTCTCATCTCAAGTATCCAGTTGTAGTTGTATCGATCGGGATAAAACTCCGAGTGTTTGTTACCGTAGGACATGCTATCGATAGATGTTTTCTTCCCTGCAGGGGTGCACCAACTTACCCACCACGCTCGATTAACTCCGGCTGGACACACTTTCCTGGGTCATGCCCGGCCTCGGCCAAACAATACACCGCAACCCGACCTAGGCTTAATAGAGAGGTCAACACGCCGGACTAAACCTATGCCCCCAGGGGTCATGGGCCATCGCCCCGGGAACTCCTGCACGTTGCGTACGCGGCCGGTGAGCAGACCTAGCTACCTCCTTCAAAAAGGCAGGTGCTTACCAGTCCGACTCGGCGCGCGCCGCTCAGTCGCTGGCGTCTATTAAGCTTGGCTGATGCATATGACGCAGAACGCCCATACTATGCCCACGTGATGGTTAGTGCTATCAGGCCAGAGGCCCCTCGGATCAAATATCCAAATCGTAGCGGATTAGGAACGCGCGGTAACAAGCAGAGACTCACAAAAGATGTGACCTTGTCGCCTCGTCTCGAGGACTTGCGGCAAGGGCTAAGAATGCCCGGCCACGCCTCGTAATTATCTCACAGGCACCCTCCAGGTCAACCCGACTCCTCATCACTCGCAAATATGCTCGCGCGGGTACCCCTCAGGGCCGACCCATCTTTAGTAACATGGTTCAGTGTAAATCATAGTAACTATAGTAACCGTGTGTCTAACACCAAGGGGAAAACCTGAGGAATCACCCTTGATGGATTCCACTCGATGTAATCTTCAAGGTGAACATAAGAGGATCCACCCTCGAGGTTCACACTTGAGGGGCTGCACGACAGAGTTGTAACGGAAGTGGTTAAGGCGGAATCACCCTCGATGACCACGACCGAATAGCTACACTACAGGGTTAACATCAGAAGTCCTGATGAGGTCTCACCCTCGGCAGTCGATAGTAGCCCAGTAGTGTCGAGCAACTAGGGGGAAAGTGATGTGCGCTGCCGGGGCCTGGTCTTCGATCCCGTTGATTGGGTCTTCGATGATGAAGCAGGGGCAACAAGGACAAGGTGGGGGTCACTGATGGATCACTAACCAACCTATACTAAGCAGTTTAGGATAAGCTGGTAGGTAATAATAAGCAGGTTACAAAAGCAGGCTATGCATCAGAATAGGAGAAAACAATTACAGTAGCAAAATCTAATGCAAGCATGAGAAAATGGAATGGGCGATATCGGGATGATCAAAGGGGGGCCTGCCTGGAAGCTCTGCTGAAAAGGAAGAAGTGTCGTCGTCGACGTAGTCGATCACAGGGGCAACATCAGTCTCGGGGTCTACTGGAGAGAAGAGGGGGAAGAAACAGTAAATATAGGCAAACAGAGGTACCACTAAGCATGACATGACGAAAAGAAGAACTAGGGGTGTTCTAACGTAGTGCTGCATGGTATAGGTGAAGGGGGAAATCAACCGGGAAGGTATTCCCGGTTCCGAACCTGTGTCAGGTAGATGACCAGAGGGGGAAAGTTCCATGTTCAACATGTTAGGGGCATGTGACAGATGAACGGACCGCGTATTCACATTCGTTGGATTTTTCTGAGCAACTTTCATGTAGAAAACATTTCCAGCCGAGTTACGATTTATTTTCTACAAATTTCCAAAGTTTTCAACATTTTCTGGAATTAATTAAATTAACAGAAAGGAATTACTACGTCAGCATGACATCATTGTGATGTCAGCAGTCAACAGGATGGCTGACCAGGTCAAACTGACCAGTGGGTCCCACCTGTCATAGACAATGGACTAACAGAAGTTTAAATTTAACTAAACTGAGGCTAATTAGAAGCTGGGCCCCACATGTCAGTGACTGACCAATATTTAGTAATTACTTTTATTTATAAAAACATTTCAATTAACTTAATTATGCGGTGGGGCCCGCTTGTCGGTGACACTCGGCTGCCACGTCAGCGCGTTGACTGGGTCAACCCAGCCAATGGGGCCACAGGGGCCCACGAGGCAGTGACCAGGGGAGTGGCCCCGGCCGGCCACGTCGGCGCCGGCTGCCGGAGTTGCTCTGGCGAGCCTCCCGCGGCGGCGCACATCGGGAGAGGGATCGGGTTTCGCGCACAGGGGGTCTGTGGTCGTAGCTAGGTGCGTTCGACGCAGCTCGACGTCGTACGCAAGATGGAGGCGAAGGCTGGGGCCGGGAACGACCGGAACGGCGCCGGCGACGAGCAGAAGCGGCGCCGGGGTTCAGACGCGAGCGGGTTCTGCATTAGAGCGCGTAGGCGGCCAAACTAATCAACTAGGCGGGGGTCTACGACGCACGAGGAGCATGCCAGGGTAGTCGGCCGAGCTTGTAATGGCTCGGGAGCACGACAACGGCAGCAATGGCGGCGGCCGGAGCACGGCTACGGTGGCGTTCGCGCATGGGCCCGAAGGCGAGCAGGAACAGGAGGGCGGAGAGGCAGAGCTCACCGTGCGGCTAAGAAAAGCCCTTGACGGCTTTGTAGCGCAGGGGAGGCGACGAACGGAGCGGTGGAATTCCGGTGATCCGAGGCGGACGAAGGTTGAAGAAGACGGTGTGACGGCGCTCCGGCGCCTCCGAGCTCTTGCAGATGGAACGAGGGGGATCTAGCGGACGACGGCGAGGAGCTACATCATGGCGAAGACGCGCGTGGCAGCTGGTGGCCACGTCGGAGCAAGGTTGACGGCGAGGGACGCGTCGGGAGGTGGGGGATCTGGAGGAGGGGGGAGAGGATCTCAGCAAGAGGGACGAGGTGAATGGAGGCGGGGATCGAGGAGGTGGGGAGGCAAGTGGGGAGGGGAGAGGGGAGCCCGAGGCGTCGGGGGCCTTATTCCCCTTGACGTCGCCGAGCTGGTGTGGCTGCGCGCGCTCGGCCGTGTCCCGGACGGCTGTACAGGGAAGGCGACCGGGGAGGCAGGCTGGCTCGGGTGAGGGTAGGTGGGCCGGCCCATGCAGGTTAGGTCCAGGGGGCAGGGCCCTCCTTTCCCCTTTTCTTTTTCTGATTTCTCTTTTATGTTAAAATCAGAGACAACTAGGGAAAAGTTTGGGCTACCAAAGTACTTTGAAAAAAATATGGGACTAGGCCACTTAGTTTCTTTGTAGTATTTGGCATTGCCACAAAAAGTTTGGGGCCATCAGGAGTTGTCCAAGCATTTTTAGAAAATGAAAAGGACATCTTAAATACTGCTGGACCAGATAATAAATTCCCAGGGGCAATTTGGGAATTCCAAAAATGTTGGTTTCAACATGAACAATATCTAGGGATTATTTTCCATGGGATGAACTATTTTATTTGCATGAAAGAAGAAGCAAATATTTGACATGCAATTTGAATTTCAATTTGAAGCAGATTTTGGACAACTAGCATTTTGGCATGATGACATGACCTTCATTAGCGGGAGATTACTGTAGTGTGATGTTGGGGATGTTACACCGGTACACCTACAATCCCCTACATCTGCTAGCCCATCATGGAAAGGTTTTCCACAACTTACTTAACTATGCCAGAGCCCATAATGGCTTGTGGCTGCACACGAAAGTTTATAGTATGAATAATCTTATGATCCCTTTGAGCCTCGGTGGCATTCCATAGGATGATCACACGGGTACCCCGGGATCTCCTAGGATAACACTGGATTCCCCAGGTGCCCGAGCAAGCCACTGGTTTCCCCAGGGTGCCCCAACCATTCCACCCAGAGGTGTGTTAATGTTGCCACCTTAAGTTTCCCTTCTCACAACTTGCATGATTCTCACATACCAATCCCCGTCTACAAGCATGGCTAAGCAATATGAGCATAACGTATATTCCTAGGGTAATCAAAGGTCTTAGTTTCCTACCTCATCAACTACATAGCAATAACCACATGTTCCCAATCCTACTCATGCAATATTTGAGGATGTAACTAATGCATAAAAACTGGGTAATAAAGGGTATGCTCAAAGTGTGAACTTGCCTTGTACCATTGATGAAGATTCTTCGCACTCATAATTCCTGATAGTTCTACTCGTCACACTCCGATCAATCTATCGTACGCAAACAATTATAACCACGCATAAGCAATCACTCAAAGACCCAAGAAAATGCAAAGGAAGATTGCAAAAACTCCAAAAGAACCAAATCAAGTTATTTTGCAAGATCAGATCCTAATTTCGGTGAAAAAGTGTGGTGATGCCTTAAGATGTTAGATTACGCCTAGGGATTCAATTGCAATAAGGAATCAATTGAAAATGCATTACCGTTTACAAGATATGATCAAATGAAGGTTCGAATAGTTTGAAAGGTTCCAAAGTTGAAACTAATGATGCTACTGGATGTAGGAAGTCAATAGGAACATGTAGGAAGAAGAATTACTAGATTGGAAATAATGGATCAAAAGATACAAGTAATTCAACATAGCATTGAATCTGCTTAGAATGTTGTGTGATAACTCTTTGTGGACTAGCAGAGTAATCTGACTACGATCAAAATTATATGCTGGAAAGATGTCACTAATTGTGTGAACGAAAAATTACTTCAATACGAATCCGATGCAGTTGGGTTCATCGGAAACAGAGCTACGGATAAAAAGATATGATCAAAAGAAGTTTGAATATGAATCTGAATAAATTTAAAAATTTGAAAGTTGCAAAAAGTTTATTTAATAGATTCACTAGATAGGCCGAATCAAGACGAAAATGTAGGCGTTGGCTTTATCTAATTTGGATGAACGAGTAAAAAGTTATGGCTATTTGAAAAATCAGGGCCAAGCTATTAGGTTCCTACCTCATCAACTACATAGCAATAACCACATGTTCCCAATCCTACTCATGCAATATTTGAGGATGTAACTAATGCATAAAAACTGGGTAATAAAGGGTATGATCAAAGTGTGAACTTGCCTTGTACTGTTGATGAAGATTCTTCGCACTCATAATTCCTGATAGTTCTACTCGTCACACTCCGATCAATCTATCGTAAGCAAACAATTATAACCACGCATAAGCAATGGCTATTTGAAAAATCAGGGCCAAGCTGTTTTACGAAAGAAAAATAGTTACGACTAAACGAATTCTAGGTCTAACGTGTAAATACAGAGACTAATTGATAATCTAATTATTATACCGTACACTAGTCTAAAAATAATAAGCTATGGAACTGTACAAATATACGAAGAAAAATACCTTTATAAGGTAGAGAAAAGACGACTTCAGAAAGAGGTTACAAC
The DNA here is from genome assembly GCF_018294505.1 of Triticum aestivum. Lineage (NCBI taxonomy): Eukaryota > Viridiplantae > Streptophyta > Magnoliopsida > Poales > Poaceae > Triticum > Triticum aestivum. The sequence goes on from NC_057811.1 coordinate 347,864,545, forward strand.
TTTCAGAAGTCCCACCGGATAGAAGAAATATATTTTTCTTTAGTGAATCTAGTCAAACCAAAATATTGATTTAACTTGAATCGGATGATTTTTGGAGGCTCTATGGTTCTATATTTATTGGTGGAAAAGAGGCTTAGGTGTCAAAGGCTAGGCAATGTGGGACTAAATTTAGACGAAAAGAAAAGAAATAGAGGGGAAAGGTGCGCCATGGGCCAAAAGGCTACCGTCGGCCGGCCGCGCGCGAACACTGCGGCTGCAGTTTTATTTAAACAAAATTCGGTCAATGTGAAAAAAAGAAAAAATGGCTGGCTGGGCCTGGCCCACGTAGGAGAGAAGAAAAATAAAATGATGGGGCGCCCGATGCCACTATGCTCGGCACGTGGGCGACTGTTAGTTCCAGGCGCACGTGTAGTTTTTTTAAATAAAATAGAAAAGGAAAATTGAATAACGAAAAATAAAATAAAATTATAAATAGGCATATTATATATCAAAATTTTCAGAAAAAAGATTTTCTAAATATGAACATATTTTCAGAGGAAAATAAATTCCACAAAAAATTAAATAAAGCAAATAGTGCTACTGGTTCATTTAAAAACCAAATAAAAAATTTAAATACCAAAATAATTTCAAACTCATTTTTCTCCACTTTTTGAATGTAGGGAATCATTTTACCCTATTTTCCATATATTTTATTTTTGGAGAAAAATAATTTGAATAATAACCAAATAACTCCAAATTGAAAATGGTTTTCAAAATACCTTCAAAGGGACTTTAAATTTGATTCTTTTAAACTTCCAACTCATATTTCATATAATTTGAAGAAGCCATTTTATCTTCTCTCATGAAAAATCATTGAGTTGCATAAAGTTTCTAAATTTGGAATATTTCCAAATGGAATTCAAATCTTTTCAAAACCCTTTTCATTTATTTAAATGGAAGAAGTCATAGCATCTTCACTCTAGGGTTTTGTGATGAAATGAATTTGAATTCGTGGAGATCATAAATGCAAGGTGAAAGTTTGGGAAAGTCATTTTATTCCCTCTCATTCAACTTTCGAAGAGTTTCAAATTTCACTCAATTTCACACAGCAAAACACACACAATCAAACAATCAATCAAAACTATTTATTTAATATAACATTCCAAATTTTAGAATTTTGGGATGTTACAGTCAAACAACTATCACCCAAGAAGATCCTATCGGTTCTACTTGGCACAAACACTATTTAAACACAAAAAACACAATCATAACAGTAGCATATGTTGGGGAACGTAGTAATTTCAAAATTTTCCTACGCACACGCAAGATCATGGTGATGCATAGCAACGAGAGGAGAGAGTGTTGTCCACGTACCCTCGTAGACCGACAGCGGAAGCGTTATCACAACGCGGTTGATGTAGTCGTACGTCTTCACGATCCGACCGATCAAGTACCGAACGTACGGCACTTCCGAGTTCTACACATGTTCAGCTCGATGACGTCCCTCGAACTCCGATCCAGCCGAGTGTTGAGGGAGAGTTTCGTCAGCACGACGGCGTGGTGACGATGATGATGTTCCACCGACGCAGGGCTTCGCTTAAGCTCCGCAACTGTATTATCGAGGTGTAATATGGTGGAGGGGGGCACCGCACACGGCTAAGAGATCTCAAGGATCAATTGTTGTGTCTCTGGGGTGCCCCCTGCCCCCGTATATAAAGAAGCAAGGGGGAGGCAGCCGGCCAAGAGGAGAGGCGCGCCATAGGGGGAGTCCTACTCCCACCGGGAGTAGGACTCCTCCTTTCCTTGTGGGAGTAGGAGAAGGGAAGGGGGAAGGAGAAAGAAGGAAGGGTGCGCCCCCCTTCCCTAGTCCAATTCGGACCAGACCATGGGGAGGGGTGCGGCCACCTTTTGAGGCCTTTCTCTCCTTTCCCGTATGGCCCATTAAGGCCCAATACGAATTCCCGTAACTCTCCGGTACTCCGAAAAATACCCGAATCACTCGAAACCTTTCCGAAGTCCGAATATAGTCGTCCAATATATCGATTTTTACGTCTCGACCATTTCGAGACTCCTCGTCATATCCCCGATCTCATCCGGGACTCCGAACTCCTTCGGTACATCAAAACTCAATAAAACTGTCATCGTAACGTTAAGCGTGCGGACCCTACGGGTTCGAGAACTATGTAGACATGACCGAGACACGTCTCCGGTCAATAACCAATAGCGGGACCTGGATGCCCATATTGGCTCCCACATATTCTACGAAGATCTTTATCGGTCAGACCGCATAACAACATACGTTGTTCCCTTTGTCACCGGTATGTTACTTGCCTGAGATTTGATCGTCGGTATCTCGATACCTAGTTCAATCTCGTTACCGGCAAGTCTCTTTACTCGTTCCGTAACACATCATCCCGCAACTAACTCATTAGTCACAATGCTTGCAAGGCTTATAGTGATGTGCATTACCGAGTGGGCCCAGAGATACCTCTCCGACAATTGGAGTGACAAATCCTAATCTTGAAATACGCCAACCCAACAAGTACCTTTGGAGACACCTGTAGAGCACCTTTATAATCACCCATTTACGTTGTGACGTTTGGTAGCACACAAAGTGTTCCTCCGGTAAACGGGAGTTGCATAATCTCATAATCATAGGAACATGTATAAGTCATGAAGAAAGCAATAGCAACATACTAAACGATCGAGTGCTAAGCTAACGGAATGGGTCAAGTCAATCATGTCATTCTCCTAATGAGGTGATCTCGTTAATCAAATGACAACTTATGTCTATGGCTAGGAAACATAACCATCTTTGATTAACGAGCTAGTCAAGTAGAGGCATACTAGTGACACTCTGTTTGTCTATGTATTCACACATGTATTATGTTTCCGGTTAATACAATTCTAGCATGAATAATAAACATTTATCATGATATAAGGAAATATATAATACTTTATTATTGCCTCTAGGGCATATTTCCTTCAGCATAATTGTGTTAACACTCAAGAACAGAAAGAAAAAAAGCAAAAGTAAAATGTATTCATTGGGTTGCCTCCCAACAAGCGCTATAGTTTTACGCCCTTAGCTAGGCATAAAGCAGGGATCTAAGTTTTGTCATCTTGGTTTGAGATCCATAAGATGCCCTCATGATTGATTCATAAGGTGGCTTAATTCTAATTCTAGGAAAGTGTTCCATACCCTTCCTCAAAGGAAATTGGAACTTAATATTGCCTTCTTTCATATCAATCACGGCACCGATAGTGCGTGAAAACGGTCTACCAAGAATAATTGGACAAGACAAGAACAATAAAATCTATGGGCACATAATTCCTATTTGTAAGAATAAGAACATCATTAATTCTTCCCATAGGATTTCTAATAGTAGAATCCGCCAAGTGCAAATTCAAAGAACATTATTCAAGATTAGTAAGACCAAGCACATCACATAAAGATTTCAGAATTGTAGAAACGCTAGCACCCAAGTCACACAAAGCAAAACACTCATAATTTTTAATCTTGACTTTGATAGTAGGTTCCCATTCATCATGCAATTTTCTAGGAATTGAAACTACTAATTCCAATTTTTCTTCAAGAGCTTTCATCATATCATCAACAATATGTTTAGTAAAAGCTTTATTTTGTTCATAAGCATGGGGTGAATTTATCATGGATTGCAACAAAGAAAAACAATCAATCAAAGAGAAACTATCATAATTAAAGTATTTGTAATCCAAAAGAGTGGGCACATCACTAGTTAAAGTTTTGACCTCTCCAAACCCACTTTCATCAATTTTCTCAACAAGATTTTCACCCTCCGAAATATTGGGACGCCTTCTACTTAAAGTTGACTCTTCTCCAGTCCCTTTTTCATCAATCTTAACTTTACTAAACAAGGAATCAATAGAAGAAACACCAATCATTTTAAGATCCTCATCACTTTTGTGAAAGAACTCACTAGAAAACGCTTTTTCTAAAAATTCTCTTTTAGCTCTAAGCATAGCGGTTCTTTTCTTACTTTCATCCATAGAAACATAACGAGCTTTAATTGATTCATCTACTTTAGGCACAAAAATTTTTATCTTGATATTTTCCACATCATGAGCAATTCTATCAACACTTCTAGACAAATCATCAATCTTACTCAACTTTTTTTCTATGGAAGTGTTGAAAAACTTTTTGTGTATTGATAAATTCTTTTATATTATTCTCAAGATCAGAGGTGTTCCTATTATTATTATAAGATTGATTTCCATAGGAATTACCATAATTATTAGAGGAATTACTAGGAAAAGGCCTAGGATTAAAATTACCTCTATAAGCATTATTGTTGAAATTATTTCGAGAGATAAAATTCACATCTATGGCATCACTATTTTGCTCAATCAAAGTAGACAAAGGCATATCATTAAAATCAATAGGGGCACTTTTACTAGCAACCAATTTCATAAGAGCATCAACCTTTTCACTCAAAGAAGAAAATTTTCAACCGAATTAACCTTTTGACTAGTAGGAGCCCTTTCGGTATGCCATTGTGAATAATTTGCTATAATATTATCAAGCAATTTGGTGGCTTCACCCAAAGTAATTTCCATAAAAGTACCACCCGCGGCAGAATCTAAAAGATTACAAGAAACAAAATTCAACCCCGCATAAAAAATTTGTATGATCATCCAAAGATTTAACCCATGAGTTGGGCAATTCCTTAGCATCATTTTCATCCTCTCCCAAGATTGTGCAACATGCTCATGTTCAAGTTGCTTGAAATTCATGATCTGGGTTCTAAGGGAAATAATTTTTGCGGGAGGAAAATACTTAGTGATAAAAGCATCTTTGCACTTATTCCAAGAATCGATACTATTGCGAGGCAAAGAAGAGAACCAAATTTTTGCAGGACCGCACAAAGAAAACGGAAATAATTTCATCTTCACCACATCATTGTCCACATCTTTTTTCTTTTGCGTATCGCATAATTCCACGAAGGTATTAAGATGGGACGCGTGATACGTCACCAACATAATTCCACAAAGGTATTTTGATTGTTCCATGCTATTTATTTATCAATCTTGGATGTTTTATAATTATTTTATAGTCATTTTATATCATTTTTTGGTACTAACCTATTGACATAGTGCAAGTGCCAGTTGCTGTTTTTTCCATGTTTTTTACACCGCAGAAAATCCTTATCGAACGGGGTCCAAATGCCACGAAACTTTACGGAGATTTTTTATGGACCAGAAGGAAGAAGTTGGGCCCTGGTTGCACCTAGGGGGAGTCCCGAGGAGGGGACAACCCACCAGGGCACGCCAGGAGGCCCAGGCGCGCCCTGGTGGGTTGTGCCCACCTCGGGTGCCCCCTGGACCGCCTCTTTGCTCTATAAATACCCCAATATTCCAGGAACCCTAGGGAAGCGACGAAATATTCGTCCAGCCGCCGCAGAGTCCAGAACCACCAGATCCAATCTAGACACCATCTCGGATGGGGTTCACCACCTCCATTGGTGCCTCTCCGATGATGCGTGAGTAGTTCTTTGTAGACCTTCGGGTCCATAGTTAGTAGCTAGATGGCTTTCTCTCTCTCGCTGAATTCTCAATACAATGGTCTCTTGGAGATCCATATGATGTAACTCTTTTTGTGGTGTGTTTGTTGGGATCTGATGAACTTTGAGTTTGTGATTAGTCATATCTTTTTACATCCATGAAAGTTATTTGAGTTTCTTTGATCTCTTATATGCATGATCTCTTATATCCTCGTATTTATTCTCCGATATTTGGGTTTTGTTTGGCCAACTTGATCTATTTATCTTTCAATGGGAAGAGGTGCCCGGTAGTGGGTTCGATCTTACGGTGCTTGATCCCAGTGACAGAAAGGGAACCGACACGTATGTATCGTTGCTACTAAGGATAAAAAGATGAGATCTATATCTACCACCATATAGATAAACGGATCTTTTCTACATCGTGTCATCGTTCTTATTGCATTACTCCGTTTTTCCATGAACTTAATACACTAGATGCATGCTGGATAGCGGTCGATGTGTGGAGTAATAGTAGTAGATGCAGGCAGAAGTCGGTCTACTAATCTTGGACGTGATGCCTATGTATTGATCATTGCCTGAATATCGTCATAATTATTTGAGATTCTATCAATTGCCCAATAGTAATTTGTTTACCCACCGTTTGCTATATTTCTCGAGAGAAGCCACCAGTGAAACCTACGGCCCCTGGGTCTTCTTTCTCATATATTTGCCTTTGCGATCTACTTTTTCCTTGCATTTATTTTCAGATCTATTAAACCAAAAATACAAAAATATATTGCTACACTTTTATTTATTTGTGATCTATTTATTTAATATATTACAATTTTCTCCCGTCCACACTGCGTTTCTGGCGCCGTACCCCGAAAGGGATTGACAACCCCTTTAATACATCGGGTTGCGAGTGGTTGTTATTTGTGTGCAGGGGCTGTTTACGTTGTGTTGCTTGGTTCTTCTACTGGTTCAATAACCTTGGTTTCATATCTGAGGGAAATAACTACCGCCCCTGTCCTGCATCATTCCTTCTTCTTTGGGGAAATACCAACGTAGCTTCAAGTGACATCAAATGGAATTTCTAGCACCGTTGCCGGGAGGATCTTCATCATAACCAGGTTCCTAATTACAAATCTCATCTCCTCGTAATTTACATTATTTTCCATTTTCCTCTCGTTTTCCTCTCCCCCACTTCACAAAAATTTGTCGTTTTATTCGCCTCTCTTTTTCGATCGCCATTTTCTCGTCAGATCTATTATTTGCTTGCAATCATGAGTGATTTCGGTATGGAACCAATAGATGATGGCCTGACTCCTAAGATTAGACGTACAAGCAATCTGGATGCTAAAACTTTTATCTTGGGGCAAGGGAGCGTTATGGGAAAAGAACGTATCCAAGAATTTTTCAATTGTGTTGGGAATCTAAGTCTCGATGATGCTCCTATACTTAAAACTACTAGATCTTATGCGGATGCTATTTCAGCACTAGTTCTGAAACTTGAAAGTAAATTTATTCGTACCCATCCTACTTTGCAAAGATTGTTTTTTCAGCTCCCTGATATAATGAATCCTAGGGCTAAAAAGTTGGCCACTCTCATTCTTATGAATGAGTTTGACTACATAATTCGGGAAGCTAGAGAAATCTTTGATTTTTATGGTATGAATCGTGAAAAACCTGTGATAGATGAAATTCTTTACAATAGTGACTATGCTTTGAGACATTTGCTTGGGGATAATAAAATCTTTGATGAGAATCTTAAGAAGGAAGTCCCCGTTCTAGACATAATCCAACAAGTTTTTAATAATGTTAATCAACACTATTTTTGGATTGTTGCGGGGAATCAAAAAGGTTATGATGAACACCAACTTAGGAACCCTAAGGTTTCCATGGATAATATGTTTTAAGTTGTCTTCACAAAACCCCATGATGGAAATACCTCTAAGAAAGTTAAGAACAAGGATGACAAAACTTAGATCCTTGCTTTATGCCTAGCTAAGGGCGTAAAACTATAGCGCTTGTTGGGAGGCAACCCAATGAATCAAATTTATTTTTGCTTTTTGCTTTCTGTTCTTGTGTGTTTACACAATTATGCTACTGTTATGATTGTATTTTTGTGTTTTAATTAGTGTTTGTGCCAAGTAGAACCAATAGGATCTTCTTGGGTGATAGTTGTTTGATCTTGCTGAAAAAGACAGAAACTTTGCGCTCACGAAATGAATTCTCATTTTTTATCAGAAAGAGCTTTTGCCCTGATTCTTTTTGCAGAAGATTAATATACAAATTTATCAGGTCGTCCTATTTTTTTCAGAATTTTTGGAGTTCCAGAAGTTTTCGTTTAAGTCAGATTGCTACAGACTGTTCTGTTTTGACAGATTCTGTTTTCTTTGTGTTGTGTGCTTATTTTGATGGCTCTATGGTTTTCTTTGATGAGTTTTTGCCAGAGAAAAGTTGGAATACAGTAGATATAATACAAAAACAAAATATGAATTGGTTTGATACATCACATATAGTAGCGCTTTACTTTCTTACACTAACGGATCTCACGGAGGTTTTGTTGAGTTTTGTGTGATTGAAGTTTTCAAGTTTTGGGTTATTTTACGATGTATGAAAGAAGGATAGAAGAGCCTAAGCTTGGGGATGCCCCATCGTCCCAAGCTATTATCCAAGAATGAGCAACTACTACCTCTTGAGCACTGCGTTGGTTTTTCCCTTGAAGAGGAAAGGGTGATGCAGCAAAGTAGCGTAAGTATTTCCCTCAGTTTTTGAGAATCAAGGTATCAATCCAGTAGGAGACCACACACAAGTCGCCTCGTACCTACACAAACAAATAAGAACCTTGCAACCAACGCGATAAAGGGGTTGTCAATCCCTTCACGGCCACTTGCAAAAGTGAGAGCTGATAGAGATAATAAGATAAATATTTTTGGTATTTTTATGATATACACTGAAAGTAAAGATTGCAAAGTAAAAATAGATTGGAAACTTATATGATGGAGAATAGACCCGGGGGCCATAGGTTTCACTAGTGGCTTCTCTCAAGATAGCATAAGTATTACGGTGGGTGAACAAATTACTGTCAAGCAATTGATAGAAAAGTGCATAATTATGAGAATATCTAGGCATGATCATGTATATAGGCAACACGTCCGCGACAAGTAGACCGAAATAATTCTGCATCTACTACTATTACTCCACACATCGACCACTATCCAGCATGCATCTAGAATATTAAGTTCATAAGAATAGAGTAACACATTAGGCAAGATGACATGATGTAGAGGGATAAACCCAAGCAATATGATATAAACCCCATCTTTTTATCCTCGATGGCAACAATACAATACGTGTTATTTCCCTTTCTGTCACTGGGATCGAGTAACGCAAGATTGAACCCAAAGCTAAGGCCTTCTCCCATTGTAAGAAAGATCAATCTAGTAGGCCAAACCAAATTGATAATTCGAAGAGACTGGCAAAGATAACAAATCATACATAAAAGAATTCAGAGGAGATTCAAATATTGTTCATAGATAATCTTGATCATAAACCCACAATTCATCGGATCTCGACAAACACACTGCAAAAACAATTACATCGAATAGATCTCCAAGAAGATTGAGGAGAACTTTGTATTGAGATCCAAAGAGAGAGAAGAAGCCATCTAGCTAATAACTATGGACCCGAAGGTCTCTGGTAAACTACTCACACATCATCGGAGAGGCTATGGTGTTGATGTAGAAGCCCTTCATGACCGATTCTCCCTCCAGCGGAGCGCCGGAAAAGGCCCCAAGATGGGATCTCACGGGTACAAAAGGTTGCGGCGGTGGAAATAGGGTTTCGTGGTGCTCCTGAATGTTTTCGGGGTATATGGGTATATATAGGAGGAAGAAGTAGGTCGGTGGAGCTGCGAGGGGCCCACGAGGGTGGGGGGCACGCCCAGGGGGCAGGCGCGCCTCCCTGCCTCGTGGCCTCCTTGCTTCTTTCTTGACGTCCACTCCAAGTCCTCTGGATCACGTTTGTTCCAAAAATAACTCTCCCGAAGGTTTCATTCCATTTGGACTCCGTTTGATATTCCTTTTCTGCGAAACACTGAAATAGGCAAAAAAACAGTAATTTGCACTGGGCCTTCGGTTAATAGGTTAGTCCCAAAAATAATATAAAAGTGCTTACTAAAGCCCATTAAACATCCAAAACAGATAATATAATAGCATGGAACAATCAAAAATTATAGATACGTTGGAGACGTATTAAGCATCGCCAAGCTTAATTCCTGCTTGTCCTCGAGTAGGTAAATGATAGAAACAGAATTTTTGACGTGGAATGCTACCTAGCATATTTCTCAATGTAATTTCCTTTATTGTGGCATGAATGTTTAGATCCGAAAGATTCAAGACAAAAGTTTAATATTGACATGAAAATAATAATACTTCAAGCATACTAAGAAAGCAATCATGTCTTCTCAAAATAACATGGCAAAAGAAAGTTATCCCCACAAAATCATATAGTCTGGCTATGCTCTATCTTCATCACACAAAGTATTTAATCATGCACAACCCCGATGACAAGCCAAGCAATTGTTCATACTTTTGATGTTCTCAAACTTTTTCAATCTTCACGCAATACATGAGCGTGAGCCATGGACATAGCACTATATGTGGAATAGAATGGCGCTTGTGGAGAAGACAAAAAAGGAGAAGATAGTCTCACATCAACTGGCGTATCAACGGACTATGGAGATGCCCATCAATAGATATCAATGTGAGTGAGTAGTGATTGCCATGCAACGGATGCACTAGAGCTATAAGTGTATGAAAGCTCAACAAAAGAAACTAAGTGGGTGTGCAACCAACTCGCTTGCTCATGAAGACCTAGGGCATTTTCAGGAAGCCCATCATTGGAATATACAAGCCAAGTTCTATAACGTAAAATTCCCACTAGTATATGAAAGTGACAACATAGGAGACTCTCTATCACGAAGATCATGGTGCTACTTTGAAGCACAAGTGTGGTAAAAGGATAGTAACATTGTCCCTTCTCTCTTTTTCTCTTAATTTTTTTTATTTGGGCCTTTTTCTCTTTTTTTATGGCCTCTTTTTTCTTTTTTCTTTTTCTTTTCGTCCGGAGTCTCATCCCGACTTGTGGGGGAATCATAGTCTCCATCATCCTTTCCTCACTTGGGACAATGCTCTAATAATGATGGTCATCACACTTTTATTTACTTACAACTCAAAAATTACAACTCAATACTTAGAACAAAATATGACTCTATGTGAATGCCTCTGGCGGTGTACCGGGATATGCAATGAATCAAGAGTGACATGTATGAAAGAATTATAAAGGTGGCTTTGCCACAAATACGATGTCAACTACATGATCATGCAAAGCAATATGACAATGATGAAGCGTGTCATAATAAATGGAACGGTGGTAAGTTGCATGGCAATATATCTCGGAATGGCTATGGAAATGCCATAATAGGTAGGTATGGTGGCTGTTTTGATACCGGCGAAAGGTGCGCGGTATTAGAGAGGCTAGCAATGGTGGAAGGGTGAGAGTGCGTATAATCCATGGACTCAACATTAGTCATAAAGAACTCACATACTTATTGCAAAAATCTATTAGTTATCGAAACGAAGTACTACGCGCATGCTCCTACAGGGATAGATTGATAGGAAAAGATCATCGCTCGTCCCCGACCGCCACTCATAAGGAAGACAATCAATAAATAAATCATGCTCTGACTTCATCACATAACGGTTCACCATACGTGCATGCTACGGGAATCACAAACTTTAGAACAAGTATTTCTCAAATTCACAACTACTCAACTAGCATGACTCTAATATCACCATATTCATATCTCAAAAGAATTATCAAGTATCAAACTTCTCATAGTATTCGATGCACTTTATATGATAGTTTTTATTATACCTATGTTGGATGTTCATCATATTAGGACTAATTTTATAGCCAAAGCAAACTACCATGCTGTTCTAAAAGACTCTCAAAATAATATAAGTGAAGCATGAGAGATCAATAATTTCTATAAAACAAAACCACCACCGTGCTCTAAAAGATGTAAGTGAAGTACATAGAGCAAAATTATCTAGCTCAAAAGATATAAGTGAAGCACATAGAGTATTCTAATAAATTCCGATTCATGTGTGTCTCTCACAAAAGGTGTGTACAGAAAGGATGATTGTGGTAAACTAAAAAGCAAAGACTCAAATCATACAAGACGCTCCAAGCAAAACACATATCATGTGGTGAATAAAAATATAGCATCAAGTAAAGTTACCGATAGACGAAGACAAAAGAGGGGATGCCGCCCGGGGAATCCCCAAGCTTAGGCTTTTGGTTGTCCTTGAATTTACCTTGGGGTGCCTTGGGCATCCCCAAGCTTAGGCTCTTGCCACTCCTTATTCCATAATCCATCAAATCTTTACCCAAAACTTGAAAACTTCACAACACAAAACTCAACAGAAAATCTCATGAGCTCCGTTAGCGAACGAAAACAAACCACCACTTCAAGGTACTGTAATGAACTCATTCTTTATTTATATTGGTGTTAAACCTACTGTATTCCAACTTCTCTATGGTTTATACCCTCCGATACTAGCCATAGATTCATCAAAATAAGCAAACAACACACGAAAAACAGAATCTGTCAAAAACAGAACAGCCTGTAGTAATCTGTATCAAATGCAAACTTTCTTTAACTCACAAATTCTACCAAAATAGGACGACCTAAATAATGTGTTTATTGATCTACTTCAATTTGAATCAGTATTTTATCACGTTCTGGTGATTTTTAACAATTGTTTTCGTGAGCAGAAAGTTTCTGATTTTTTGAGCAAGATCAAATAACTATCATCCAAGAAGATCCTATAGGTTTTACTTGGCACAAACACTAATTAAAACATAAAACCACATCTAACCAGAGGCTAGATCAATTATTTATTACTAAATAGAACCAAAAAGCAAGGAACAAAAAAAAATTGGGTTGCCTCCCAACAAGCGCTATCGTTTAACGCCCCTAGCTAGGCATAAAGGCAAGAATAGATCTAGGTATTGTCATCTTTGGTATGCAATCCATAAGTGGCTCTCATAATAGATTCATAAGGTAATTTTATTTTCTTTCTAGGAAAGTGTTCCATGCCTTTCCTTAACGGAAATTGAAATCTAATATTTCCTTCTTTCATATCAATAATTGCACCGATCGTTCTAAGGAAAGGTCTACCAAGAATAATAGGACATGTAGGATTGCAATCTATATCAAGAACAATGAAATCTATAGGCACATAATTCCTATTTGCAACAATAAGAACATCATTAATTCTTCCCATAGGTTTCTTAATGGTGGAATCCGCAAGGTGCAAGTTTAAAGAACAATCATCAAATTCACGGAAACCTAACACATCACACAAAGTTTTTGGAATCGTGGAAACACTAGCACCCAAATCACATAAAGCATAGCATTCATGATCTTTAATCTTAATTTTAATAGTAGGTTCCCACTCATCATAAAGTTTTCTAGGGATAGAAACTTCTAATTCAAGTTTTTCTTCATAAGATTGCATTAAAGCATTAATGTTATGTTTGGTAAAAGCTTTATTTTGACTATAAGCATGAGGAGAATTTAACACGGATTGCAACAAGGAAATACAATCTATTAAAGAACAATTATCATAATTAAATTCCTTGAAATCCAAAATAGTGGGTTCATTGCTATGTAAAGTTTTGACCTCTTCAATCCCACTTTTACCGATTTTTGCATCAAGATCTAAAAACTCCGAATCATTGGGACGCCTTTTAACTAAAGTTGAATCATCTCCAGTCCCATAATTATCAATATGCATATTGCAAAACAAAGATTTAATAGGGGACACATCAATAACTTTTAGATCTTCATCCCTATTATCATGGAAACTAGAAGAACACGCTTTTACAAAGCTATCTTTCTTAGCACGCATCCTATCGGTTCTTTATTTGCACTCATCAATGGAAATTCTCATAGCTTTGAGAGACTCATTGATATCATGCTTAGGAGGAATAGATATAAGTTTCAAAGAATCAACATCAAGGGAAATTCTATCCATGTTCCTAGCCAACTCATCAATCTTAGGCAATTTTTCTTCAAGCAAAGCATTGAAATTCTTTTGAGAAATCATAAATTCTTTAACATTAGTCTCAAAATCAGAGGGCATCTTATTAAAATTTCCATAAAAGTTGTTGTAGGATACCGTAATTATTAGAGGAATTACTAGGATACGGCCTAGGATTAAAGTTTCCTCTATAAGCGTTGTTACCAAAATTGTTCCTACCAACAAAATTCACATCAATAGATTCATTATTATTCTCAATAAAAGTGGACAAACGCATATCATTAGGATCAGAAGAAACACTCTTATTAGCTAACAATTTCATAAGTTCATCCATCTTTCCACTCAAAACATTAATCTCTTCAATCGCATGAACCTTTTTACTACTAGATCTTTCGGTGTGCCATTGAGAATAATTAGCCATAATATTATCTAGGAGTTTAGTAGCTTCTCCTAAAGTGATTTCCATAAAAGTGCCTCCCGCGGCCGAATCTAAAAGATTTCTAGAAGCAAAATTCAATTTGGCATAAAAAATTTGTATGATCATCCATAAATTCAATCCATGTGTAGGGCAATTACGTATCATTAATTTCATCATCTCCCAAGATTGTGCAACCTGTTCATGATCAAGTTGCTTAAAATTCATAATATCGTTGCTAAACGAGATGATTTTAGCGGGAGGAAAATACTTAGAGATAAAAGCATCTTTGCACTTATTCCAAGAATCAATACTATTTTTGGGCAAAGACGAAAACCAAGTTTTAGCACGATCTCTAAGCGAAAATGGAAATAGCTTCAATTTAACAATATCATTATCCACATCTTTCTTCTTTTGCAAATCAACAAAGTTGTTTAGATGTGTAGCGGCATCTTCACTAGGAAGGCCAGAGAATTGATCTTTCATGACAAGATTCAACAAAGCAACATTAATTTCACAAGATTTAGCATCGGTAAGAGGAGCAATCGGAGTGCTAAGAAAATCATTATTGTTGGTATTGGAAAAATCACACAATTTAGTATTGTCTTGAGCCATCGTGACAAACGATCCAACACACAAGCACACAAGAAGCAAGTGAAAAGAGACGAACGGAAAAAGAGGGCGAATAAAACGGCAAGGGTGAAGTGGGGGAGAGGAAAACGAGAGGCAAATGGCAAATAATGTAATGCGAGGGATAAGAGTTGTGATGGGTACTTGGTATTGATACGTCTCCAACGTATCTATAATTTATGAAGTATTCATGCTATTATATTATCTGTTTTGGATGTTTATGGGCTTTACTAAACACTTTTATATTATTTTTGGGACTAACCTATTAACCGGAGGCCCAGCCCAAATTGATGTTTTCTTGCCTATTTCAGTGTTTCGAAGAAAAGGAATATCAAACGGAGTCCAAATGGAATGAAACCTTCGGGAGAGTTATTTTTGGAACGGAAGCAATCCAGGAGACTTGGGGTAGACGTCAGGGAAGCTTCAAGGAAGCCACGAGGCAGGGAGGCGTGCCCTACCCCCCTTGGCGCGCACCCACCCTCGTGGCTCCCCTGACCGACTTCCTTCGCCTATATATATGTCCATATACCCTAAAAACATGGAGGAACACAATAGATCGAGAGTTCCGCTGCCGCAAGCCTCTGTAGCCACCAAAAACCAATCGGGACCCTGTTCCGGCACCCTTCCTGAGGGGGGATCCCTCACCAGTGGCCATCTTCATCATCCCGGCGCTCTCCATGATGAGGAGGGAGTAGTTCACCCTCGGGGCTGAGGGTATGTACCAGTAGCTATGTGTTTGATCTCTCTCTCTCGTGTTCTTGATTTGGCACGATCTTGATGTATCGCGAGCTTTGCTATTATAGTTGGATCTTATGATGTTTCTCCCCCTCTACTCTCTTGTAATGGATTGAGTTTTCCCTTTGAAGTTATCTTATCGGATTGAGTCCTTAAGGATTTGAGAACACTTGATGTATGTCTTGCATGTGCTTATCTGTGGTGACAATGGGATATCACGTGATCCACTGGTTGCATGTTTTGGTGATCAAATTGCGAGTTCCGTGAACTTATGCATAGGGGTTGGCACACGTTTTCGTCTTGACTCTCCTTTAGAAACTTTGGGAAACTCTTTGAAGTTCTTTGTGTTGGTTGAATAGATGAATCTGAGATTGTGTGATGCATATCGTATAATCATACCCACGAATACTTGAGGTGACATTGGAGTATCTAGGTGACATTAGGGTTTTGGTTGATTTGTGTCTTAAGGTGTTATTCTAGTACGAACTCTATGATATATCGAACGGAAAGAATAGCTTCGTGTTATTTTACTACGGACTCTTGAATAGATCGATCAGAAAGAATAATTTTGAGGTGGTTTCATACCCTACAATAATCTCTTCGTTTGTTCTCCGCTATTAGTGACTTTGGAGTGACTCTTTGTTGCATGTTGAGGGATAGTTATATGATCCAATTATGTTATTATTGTTGAGAGAACTTGCACTAGTGAAGGTATGAACCCTAGGCCCTGTTTCCTAGCATTGCAATACCGTTTACGCTCACTTTTATCATTAGTTACCTTGCTGTTTTTATATTTTCAGATTACAAAAACCTATATCTACCATCCATACTGCACTTGTATCACCATCTCTTCGCCGAACTAGTGCACCTATAAAATTTACCATTGTATTGGGTGTGTTGGGGACACAAGAGACTCTTTGTTATCTGGTTGCAAGGTTGCTTGAGAGAGACCATCTTCATGCTACGCCTCCCACGGATTGATAAACCTTAGGTCATCCACTTGAGGGAAATTTGCTACTGTCCTACAAACCTCTGCACTTGGAGGCCCAACAACGTCTACAAGGAGAAGGTTGCGTAGTAGACATCAAGCTCTTTTCTGGCGCCGTTGCTGGGGAGGTGAGTGCTTGAAGGTATATCTTTAGATCTTGCAATCGAATCTTTTAGTTTCTTGTTTTATCACTAGTTTAGTTTATAAAAGAAAACTACAAAAAAATGGAATTAAGGTTGCCTCATATGCTTCATCTTTTTAATGTCTTTCGTGAAAATGATGGGAAGGAAAATTGTGCTCAAGTACTAGAAGGAGAATTACATAGAATGCTTGGCATAAAATATGTGAATGATGAGCATGATTGCAATGTTGTTAGTATGAATTCTTTGAATACCCATGATGCTAATGATATGCAAAGCCACAAGCTTGGGGATGCTATGTTTGAGATGATATGTTAAGTCCCCCAAGTTTTGATGAGAATATTTATTATGATGAAATCATGCCTCCTATTTATGATGATTATATTTATGAAACTGGATTTGGAGAGGTCATGACTTTATTTAGTGATGAATCCACTATTTCGGAAGAGGTTCCAATTGATTATGAGAACAAAGTTGCTATCTATGATGATTATTGTGATGACTTGTATGCTATTAAGAATAATGATAACCATGAAACTTGTCATCATGATTTTAATTTTCAATTGGATTACGCTTCACATGATAGTTATTTTGTTGAGTTTGCTCCCACTACTATTGATGAGAATAAATTTGCATATGTGGAGAGTAGTAAAATTTATATGCAAGTAGATCATGGAAAGAATGCTTCATGTAATAGTTAAATTGTTGAATTCATTCATGATGCTACTGAAAATTATTATGAGGGAGGAACATATGCTTGTAGGAATTGCAATAATATCAAGTTTCCTCTCTATGTGTTGAAAATCTTGAAGTTATGCTTGTTTTGCCTTCCTATGTTAGTTGACTATTGTTCCCATATGTTGTTTTCTCACAAAATCCCTATGCATAGGAAGTGGGTTAGACTTAAATATGCTAGTCATATTCTTCATGATGCTCTCTTTATGTTTCAATTCTTATCTTTTATGTGAGCATCATTGAAATCATCATGCCCAGCTAGGGGCGTTAAATGATAGCGCTTGTTGGGAGGCAACCCAATTTTATTTTTGTTCCTTGCTTTTTGTTCCTGTTTAGTAATAAATAAATCATTTATCCTCTGGTCAGATGTGGTTTTATGTTTTAATTAGTGTTTGTACCAAGTAAAACCTATAGGATCTTCTTGGATGATAATTATTTTATCTTGCTGAAAAAGTCAGAAACTTCTGCTCACGAAAACCATTGTTAAAAATCACCAGAAAGTGATAAAATACTGATTCCAATTGCAGTAGATCAATAATAAAATTATCTAGGTCGTCCTAGTTTGGTAGAATTTTTGGAGTTCCATAAGTATACGAATGATACAGATTACTACAGACTATTCTGTTTTAGACAGATTCTGTTTTCATAGTGTTGTTTGCTTATTTTGATGAATCTATGAGTAGTATCGGAGGGTATGAACCATAGAGAAGTTGTAATACAGAAGATATAACACCAATATGAATTTATAATGAGTTCACAACACTACCTAAGTGGTGGTTTTATTTTCTTATACTAACGGAGCTTACGAGTTTTCTGTTGAGTTTTGTGTTGTGAAGTTTTCAAGTGTTGGGTAAGGATTCGATGGACTATGGAATAAGGAGTGGCAAGAGCCTAAGCTTGGGGATGCCCAAGGGAACCCCAAGTCAATATTCAAGGACAACCAAGATCCTAAGCTTGGGGATGCCCCGGAAGGCATCCCCTCTTTCGTCTTCGTTCATCGGTAACTTTACTTGGAGCTATATTTTTATTCACCACATGATATGTGTTTTGCTTGGAGCGTCAATTTATTTTGTTAGGATTTTCTTTCTGTTATTTATAACAATGTTTTGCATCTTTTATTTCAATAAAAGTGGCATTGATAGCCTTTACTATGCCTATTTTACAAGTCTTCATGTTGCTGTTTGAAAACAGAAAGTTTACCGCTGTTGCAAAAATTCCCTAGAAAAGTCAGAATGTGATAAAATGTTGAAACCTTTTTCATAATAAGCTCTGATAAATTTACTACTGGGAATTTTCTTTCATAATTTTTGGAGCTAGGGAAGTATGGATCTTGATGCATTCTTTACAGACTGTCCTGTTTAGGCAGATTACTGTTATGTTTGCATTGTTTGCATATGTTTGCTTCTTTAATGATTCTATTTGAGGATAGGACTATTAAATATGCAGAGGCATTTAGTATGCAATGTTGAATAAGAATTTTAGTGATTTGCTACAGTAGAGTATGATAAGGTTTTTGCATTGGTTTATACTAACTTATCTCACGAGTCCTTGTTGAGTTTTGTGTGGATGAAGCTTTTGAGATTTAGGGAGACCGTGATATGAGAGGAATTAAGGAGACAAAAAATCTCAAGCTTGGGGATGCCCAAGGCATCCCAAGATAATATTTCAAGAAGTCTCAAGCGTCTAAGCTTGGGGATGCCCCGGTTGGTATCCCACCTTTCTTCTTCGATAACTATCGGTTAGTATCGGTTGATCCTAAGTTTTTTCTTCTTCACATGATGTTTTCTATTCTTAGAATGTCATTTTATTTTGTTTTGCTTGCTGTTTGAATAAAATATCAAGATATGAAATTATTAAATGGGAGATTCTTCACATAGCTAAATAATTATTTAACTACTCATTGATCTTCACGTATATCTCTTTGGAGTAGTTTGTCATTTACTCGAGTGCTTCACTTATATCCTATGAGTAAATAGTTGAATGATTTGAATATCATAAATCTGAAATTATACATGTTTCATATGCTTATCCCATGGGGAGTAATGACTTCACATATAAGAAGTAGAGGTGGTAAATTTATTGAAGGTTAGCAAACATTGTATTGGTCACTTGAACAATTCATGAAAAAATATTGAGGGAAGAGAGATTTCACTTATAAATGTACTATCTTGGACATCTTTTGTAATTGTGAGCACTCATTAAAATATGACATATTAAAAGGTTGATGTTGTACAAGGAAGACAACGTAATGGGTTATGTTTTCTTATATATGAAATAAAGTATATTGTCATGGATCATCCAACATGTTGAGCTTGCCTTTCCCCCTCATGCTAGCCAAATTCTTTGCACCAAGTAGAGATACTACTTGTGCTTCCAAACATCCCTTAAACCAGTATTGCCATGAGAGTCCACCATACCTACCTATGGATTGAGTAAGATCCTTCAAGTAAGTTGTCATCGGTGCATGCAATAAAAATTGCTCTCTAAATATGTATGATCTATTAGTGTGGAGAGAATAAGCTTTATACAATCTTGTGATGTGGAAGTAATAAAAGCGACGGACTGCATAATAAAGGTCCCTATCACAAGTGGCAATATAAAGTGACGTTCTTTCGCATTAAGATTTTGTGCATCCAACTATAAAAGCGCATGACAACCTCTGCTTCCCTCTGCGAAGGGCCTATCTTTTATTCTTGTCTTATACCTTATGCAAGAGTCATGGTGATCTTCACCTTTCCTTTTTACATTTTATCCTTTGGCAAGCACATTGTGTTGGAAAGATCCTGATATATATATCCAATTGGATGTAAGGCATCATGAACTATTATTGTCGACATTACCCTTGAGGTAAAAGGTTGGGAGGCAAATCTATAAGCCCCTATCTTTCTCTGTGTCTGATTAAAACTTTGAACCCATAAATATCACGTGAGTGTTAGCAATTGTGAAAGACTAAATGATAGTTGAGTATGTGAAGTTTGCTGAATTAAAGCTCTGACACAGACCCTTCTTGAAAATAAGATGAATTGTAATTGTTTGATGACTAATAACACGGTTTGTTAGTTTTCCAGAAAGTTTATGATCTATACTTTAACATGTGAATAGCTTGTTACTTGATCATGAGAAGCTTTATGATATGAGCTACTGTTATGACATATAATGATGCTAGAAAAGGTGATTGAAATTATCATTGATCAAACTAGTGCACCTACTAGCATTCACACTTCATAAATTATTTCTTTTATCATTTACCTACTCGAGGACGAGCAGGAATTAAGCTTAGGGATGCTGATACGTCTCCAACGTATCTATAATTTATGAAGTATTCATGCTATTATATTATCTGTTTTGGATGTTTATGGGCTTTACTAAACACTTTTATACTATTTTTGGGACTAACCTATTAACCGGAGGCCCAACCCAAATTGTTGTTTTCTTGCCTATTTCAGTGTTTCGAAGAAAAGGAATATCAAACGGAGTCCAAACGGAATGAAACCTTCGGGAGAGTTATTTTTGGAACGGAAGCAATCCAGGAGACTTGGGGTAGACGTCAGGGAAGCTTCGAGGAAGCCACGAGGCAGGGAGGTGCACCCTACCCCCCTGGGCGCGCCCCCACCCTCGTGGGCCCCTCGTGGCTCCCCTGACCGACTTCTTTCGCCTATATATGTCCATATACCCTAAAAACATGGAGGAACACAATAGATCGGGAGTTCCGCTGCCGCAAGCCTCTATAGCCACCAAAAACCAATCGGGGCCCTGTTCCGGCACCCTGCCGGAGGGGGGATCCCTCACCGGTGGCCATCTTCATCATCCCGGCGCTCTCCATGACGAGGAGGGAGTAGTTCACCCTCGAGGCTAAGGGTATGTACCAGTAGCTATGTGTTTGATCTCTCTCTCTCTCTCGTGTTCTTGATTTGGCACGATCTTGATGTATCGCGAGCTTTGCTATTATAGTTGGATCTTATGATGTTTCTCCCCCTCTACTCTCTTGTAATGGATTGAGTTTTCCCTTTGAAGTTATCTTATCGGATTGAGTCCTTAAGGATTTGAGAACACTTGATGTATGTCTTGCATGTGCTTATCTGTGGTGACAATGGGATACCACGTGATCCACTGGATGTATGTTTTGGTGATCAACTTGCGAGTTCCGTGACCTCGTGAACTTATGCATAGGGGTTGGCACACGTTTTCGTCTTGACTCTCCGGTACAAAATTTGGGGCACTCTTTGAAGTTCTTTGTGTTGGTTGAATAGATGAATCTGAGATTGTGTGATGCATATCGTACAATCATACCCACGGATACGTGAGGTGACATGGGAGTATCTAGGTGACATTAGGGTTTTGGTTGATTTCTGTCTTAAGGTGTTATTCTAGTACGAACTCTATGGTAGATCGAACGCAAAGAATAGCTTCGTGTTATTTTACTACGGAATCTTGAATAGATCGATCAAAAAGAATAACTTTGAGGTGGTTTCGTACCCTACAATAATCTCTTCATTTGTTCTCCGCTATTAGTGACTTTGGAGTGACTCTTTGTTGCATGTTGAGGGATAGTTATATGATCCAATTATGTTATTATTGTTGAGAGAACTTGCACTAGTGAAAGTATGAACCCTAGGTCTTGTTTCCTAGCATTACAATACTGTTTACGCTCACTTTTATCATTGGTTACCTTGCTGTTTTTATATTTTCGGATTACATAAACCTATATCTACCATCCATATTGCACTTGTATCACCATCTCTTCGCTGAACTAGTGCACCTATACAATTTACCATTGTATTGGGTGTGTTGGGGACACAAGAGACTCTTTGTTATTTGGTTGCAGGGTTGCTTGAGAGAGACCGTCTTCATCCTACGCCTCCAACGGATTGATAAACCTTAGGTCATCCACTTGAGGGAAATTTGCTACTGTCCTACAAACCTCTGCACTTGGAGGCCCAACAATATCTACAAGGAGAAGGTTGCGTAGTAGACATCAGGTATGTCTTGACTTGACTTGACTTGGCATAGATCTCCCTGGCAACGGCGCCAGAAATCCTTCTTGCTACCTCTTGAGCACTGCGTTGGTTTTTCCCTTGAAGAGGAAAGGGTGATGTAGCAAAGTAGCATAAGTATTTCCCTCAGTTTTTGAGAACCAAGGTATCAATCCAGTAGGAGACCACACACAAGTCGCCTCGTACCTACACAAACAAATAAGAACCTTGCAACCAACGCGATAAAGGGGTTGTCAATCCCTTCACGGCCACTTGCAAAAGTGAGATCTGATAGAGATAATAAGATAAATATTTTTGGTATTTTTTATGATATAGACTGAAAGTAAAGATTGGAAAGTAAAAATAGATTGGGAACTTATATGATGGAGAATAGACCCGGGGGCCATAGATTTCACTAGTGGCTTCTCTCAAGATATCATAAGTATTACGGTGGGTGAACAAATTACTGTCGAGCAATTGATAGAAAAGTGCATAATTATGAGAATATCTAGGCATGATCATGTATATAGGCATCACGTCCGCGGCAAGTAGGCCAAAACGATTCTGCATCTACTACACATCGACCGCTATCCAGCATGCATCTAGAGTATTAAGTTCATAAGAACAGAGTAACGCATTAGGCAAGATGACATGATGTAGAGGGATAAACTCAAGCAATATGATATAAACCCCATCTTTTTATCCTCGATGGCAACAATACAATACGTGTCGTTTCCCTTTCTGTCACTGGGATCGAGCAACGCAAGATTGAACCCAAAGCTAAGCACTTCTCCCATTGCAAGAAAGATCAATCTAGTAGGCCAAACCAAACTGATAATTCGAAGAGACTTGCAAATATAACAAATCATACATAAAAGAATTCAGAGGAGATTCAAATATTGTTCATAGATAACCTTGATCATAAACCCACAATTCATCAGATCTCGACAAACACACCGCAAAAAGAATTACATCGAATAGATCTCCAAGAAGATCGAGGAGAACTTTGTATTGAGATCCAAAGAGAGAGAAGAAGCCATCTAGCTAATAACTATGGACCCGAAGGTCTGTGGTAAACTACTCACACATCATCGGAGAGGCTATGGTGTTGATGTAGAAGCCCTCCGTGATCGATTCCCCCTCCGGCGGAGCGCCGGAAAAGGCCCCAAGATGGGATCTCACGGGTACAGAAGGTTGCGGTGGTGGAAATAGGGTTTCGTGGTGCTCCTGGATGTTTTCGGGGTATATGGGTATATATAGGAGGAAGAAGTAGGTCGGTGGAGCTGCGAGGGGCCCACGAGGGTGGGGGGCGCGCCAAGGGGGGCAGGCGCGCCTCCCTGCCTCATGGCCTCCTTGCTTCTTTCTTGACGTCCACTCCAAGTCCTCTGGATCACGTTTGTTCCAAAAATAACTCTCCCGAAGGTTTCATTCCGTTTGGACTCCATTTGATATTCCTTTTCTGCGAAACACTGAAATAGGCAAAAAAAACAATAATTTGCACTAGGCCTTCGGTTAATAGGTTATCCCCAAAAATAATATAAAAGTGCTTAGTAAAGCCCATTAAACATCCAAAACAGATAATATAATAGCATGGAACAATAAAAAATTATAGGTACGTTGGAGACGTATCAGCAACCAACTAAACTTGGGGATGCCCCCGAGTGGCATCCTCTCTTTCTTCGAACGACCATCGATATTTTACTCGAGACTATATTTTTATTCGTCAAATGATTTGTGTTTTGCTTGGAGCGTCTTGTATGATATGAGTCTTTGCTTGTTTTATTTTGTGTTTTAAGTCATCAATCCTTGTTGGACACACCTATTTGAGAGAGCCAAAATTATGGCATGACTTGTTAGAATTGCTCTCTATGCTTCACTTAAATTTTTATGAGCAATGGACTTGCTCTAGTGCTTCACTTATATCTTTTTGAGCAAGGTGTGCTTAGTATTTTCAAATAAATGCTCTCTTGCTTCACTTAGATTTATTTGAGAGTTAGTAAAATTTTGAAGAAATTCTCTCTTGCTCCACTTAAATTATATTGAGAGAAAGAAAATTTGTTATGCTCATGATCTTCACTTATATTTGTTTGAGCTTATGAAAAGCAACACATGAAATTTAGCCCCAAAGTGATAGATATCCAAGAAGGATAAAGAAATAAAAAATGTCACGAAGATCATTGGACAAAATAAACTTGATTATTAGTAATAGTTTTGAGATATCATGATGTGATATGTGAGTTATGTTGGTGAGTAATTGTGCTCTAGTAAGAATATTGGTGTTAAGGTTTGTGATTCCCTATGCATGCACGAAAGTCAATAATCATGCAATGAAAATTATATCCTACTTGGGATGCATTATTCGGTGTTAATTATGCTTAATGCTTGCTTATGAGATTATTCGTTTCTTGGTTGGTCGCTTCCCAATCTTTTGCTAGCCTTCATTTTGCACTAAGTATGACCTCTACTTGTTCATCCAAAATCCTTTAAACCAGTTTTGCCACATGAGTCCACTATATCTACCTATATGCGGTATTCTTTTGCCATTCTAAGCAAATTTGCATGTGCCATCTCTAATTTTCAAAATAAACTTCTCTTTTGTGTGTTTGTTTCACTCGCGGAATGGTAACGGGTGG
Organism: Triticum aestivum; assembly: GCF_018294505.1. NCBI lineage: Eukaryota > Viridiplantae > Streptophyta > Magnoliopsida > Poales > Poaceae > Triticum > Triticum aestivum. Next base: position 347,889,406 of record NC_057811.1, read on the forward strand.
CTAATATTTTCCATGCTAGATGTGTTATTCTCAAGATGAGTGTTTATTCACTTGTCATTGCATGAGACTAAGGCAAAGGTATTAGGGATGCCCAGTCCCGAAATGCAAAAAAAAATGAATTTACTTTATGTTGTCAAATAATAAATTCCTTGGTAAGTGTTGGTATGGAGGGCACCCGTGGATACGGTTAGCCATGGAAAGTGAAAGTATGGTGGAAAAAGGAATAAACTTTATTTTCTGTTTGGGAACCGCCTATGGCATATCTAGCATGGAAAGTGTTGGGAACTCTAAGTCGTTTTCTTTGGTGGGATGGATACACCTCCCAAAATGTTTTTATCTCTAAGTTTTTCGCTTTGAGCTCTGGCACCTCTACAAATTCCTACTTCCCTCTACAAAGGGCCTTTCTTTTACTTTATGCAATTTTTATTTTGAAATTTGAGTCTCCATCTTCTATTATAAAAGCACCAACTAGGAGGCAATATGATCATACTTAAGTATTGGGTGTAGTTAATATTCGAGTGTGTTTCATTAATGGATCAATGTTTGAGCATGATGGGCTGGGGATAACTTATTTTAGCGTTGATATTTTGAAAGACGTGGTTGCTTGTTGATATGTTTGAGTATCTGAATTATTATGTCAAAACTAGACTATTGCTTTGAATCACATAAAAAGTCCAAATGTCCATGCTATAAAGAAAATAATATGATATGACATGATAAACAGCACTCCACATCAAAAATTCTGTTTCTATCACTTACCTACTCGAGGACGAGCAGGAGTTAAGCTTGGGGATGCTGATACGTCTCCAACGTATCTATAATTTTTTATTGTTCCATGTTGTTTATTTATCAATCTTTGATGTTTTATAATCATTTTATAGTCATTTTGAAGGAAATATGCCCTAAAGGCAATAATAAAGTTGTTATTTATATTTCCTTATATCATGATAAATGTTTATTATTCATGCTAGAATTGTATTAACCGGAAACTTAGTACATTTGTGAATACATAGACAAACAGAGTGTCACTAGTATGCCTCTACTTGACTAGCTCGTTAATCAAAGATGGTTAAGTTTCCTAGCCATGGACAAGAGTTGTCATTTGATGAACGGGATCACATCATTAGAGAATGATGTGATTGACTTGACCCATCCGTTAGCTTAGCACTATGATCGTTTAGTTTATTGCTATTGCTTTCTTCATAACTTATACATGTTCCTATGACTATGAGATTATGCAACTCTTGAATACCGGAGGAACACTTAGTGTGCTATCAAACGTCACAACGTAACTGGGTGATTATAAAGATGCTCTACAGGTGTCTCCAATGGTGTCTGTTGAGTTGGCATAGATTGAGATTAGGATTTGTCACTCCGATTGTCGAAGAGGTATCTCTGGGCCCTCTTGGTAATGCACATCACTATAAGCCTTGCAAGCAATGTGACTAATGAGTTAGTTGCGGGATGTTGCATTACGGAACGAGTAAAGAGACTTGCTGGTAATGAGATTGAACTAGGTATGATGATACCAACGATCGAATATCGAGCAAGTAACATACCGATGACAAAGGGAACAACGTATGTTGTTATGCGGTTTGACCGATAAAGATCTTCGTAGAATATGTGGGAGCCAATATGAGCATCCAGGTTCCGCTATTGGTTATTGACCAGAGATGAGTCTCGGTCATGTCTACATAGTTCTCGAACCCGTAGGGTCCGCACGCTTAACGTTCGATGACGATCGGTATTATGAGTTTATGTGCTTTGATGTACCGAAGGTTGTTCGGAGTCCCGGATGTGATCACGGACATGACGAGGAGTCTCAAAATGGTCGAGACATAAATAGATATATTGGATGACTATATTCGGACACCGGATGAGTTTCTGGGGTCACCGGATATATATCGGAATGCCGGAAGGGTTATCGGAACCACCGGAGAAGTAATGGGCCTTATTGGGCCTAGGGGAGAGAGAGAGGGGATGCCAAGGGCTGGCCGCGCGCCTCCCCCCATGGGCCTAGTCCGAATTGGACTAGGGGGAGGGGCGGCGCCCCCTCCTTCCTTCTCTTCCCCCCTCCTTCCTTCTTCTCCTAGTAGGACTAGGAAAGGGGGGAGTCCTACTCCTACTAAGAGGAGGATTCCTCCCCCTTGGCGCGCCTATGAGGGCCGGCTGGCCTCCCCCTTGCTCCTTTATATACGGGGGCAGGGGGTACCCTAGAACACACAAGTTGACAGTTGTCTTAGCCGTGTGCAGTGCCCCCCTCCATAGATTTCCACCTCGGTCATATCGTTGTAGAGCTTAGGCAAAGCCCTGCGTCGGTAACTTCATCATCACCGTCACCACGCCGTCGTGCTGACGAAACTCTCCCTCGGCCTCAACTGGATCAAGAGTACGAGGGACGTCACCGAGCTGACCGTGTGCTGATCACAGAGGTGTCGTGCGTTCGATACTTGATCGGTTGGATTGCGAAGACATTCAACTACATCAACCGCGTTACTTAACGCTTCCGCTTTCGGTCTACGAAGGTACGTGGACACACTCACCCCGCTCGTTGCTATGCATCACCTAGATGGATCTTGCGTGTGCGTAGGCAATTTTTTTGAAATACTATGTTCCCCAACAGTGGCATCCGAGCCAGGTCTATGCGTAGATGTTATATACACGAGTAGAACACAAAGAGTTGTGGGCGATAATAGTCATACTGCTTACCAGCATGTCATACTTTGATTCAGCAGTATTGTTGGATGAAGCGGCTCAGACCGACATTACGCGTAAGCTTACACGAGACTGGTTCTACCAACGTGCTTCGCACACAGGTGGCTAGTGGGTGTCTGTTTCTCCAACTTTAGTTGAATCGAGTGTGACTACGCCCAGTCCTTGTTGAAGGTTAAAACAACAAATTTGACGAAAAATCGTTGTGGTTTTGATGCGTAGGTAAGAACGGTTCTTGCTAAGCCCGTAGCAGCCACATAAAACTTGCAACAACAAAGTAGAGGACGTCTAACTTGTTTTTGCAAGGCATGTTTTGATGTGATATGGTCAAGACGTGATTATATAAATTGTTGTATGAGATGATCATGTTTTGTAACACAGTTATCGGCAACTGGCAGGAGCCATATGGTTGTCGCTTTATTGTATGAAATGCAATCGCCATGTAATTGCTTTACTTTATCACTAAGCGGTAGCGATAGTCGTAGAAGCAATAGTTGGCGAGACGACAACGATGCTTCGATGGAGATCAAGGTGTCAAGCTGGTGACGATGGTGATCATGACGGTGCTTTGGAGATGGAGATCAAAGGCACAAGATGATGATGACCATATCATATCACTTATATTGATTGCATGTGATGTTTATCCTTTAGACATGTTATTTTGCTTAGTACGGCGGGAGCATTATAAGATGATCTCTCACTAAATTTCAAGGTATAAGTGTTCTCCCTGAGTATGCACCGTTGCTACAGTTCGTCGTGCCGAGACACCACGTGATGATCGGGTGTGATAAGCTCTACGTTCACATACAACGGGTGCAAGCCAGTTTTGCACACGCAGAATACTCGGGTTAAACTTGACGAGCCTAGCATATGCAGATATGGCCTCGGAACACTAAGACCGAAAGGTCGAGCATGAATCATATAGTAGATATGATCAACATAGTGATGTTCACCATTGAAAACTACTCCATCTCACATGATCATCGGACATGGTTTAGTTGATATGGATCCCGTGATCACTTAGATGATTAGAGGGATGTCTATCTAAGTGGGAGTTCTTAAGTAATATGATTAATTGAACTTTAATTTATCATGAACTTAGTACCTGATAGTATTTTGCATGTCTATGTTGTTGTAGATAAATGGCCCGTGCTGATGTTTCGTTGAATTTTAATGCGTTCCTAGAGAAAGCTAAGTTGAAAGATGATGGTAGCAATTACACGGGTTGGGTCCGTAACTTAAGGATTATCCTCATTGCTGCACAGAAGAATTACGTCCTGGAAGCACCGCTAGGTGCCAAACCCGCTGCAGGAGCAACGCCAGATGTTGTGAAAACCTGGCAGAGCAAAGCTGATGACTACTCGATAGTTCAGTGTGCCATGCTTTACGGCTTAGAACCGGGACTTCAACGATGTTTTGAACGTCATGGAGCATATGAGATGTTCCAGGAGTTGAAGTTAATATTTCAAGCAAATGCCTGGATTGAGAGATATGAAGTCTCCAATAAGTTCTACAGCTGCAAAATGGAGGAGAATAGTTCTGTCAGTGAGCATGTACTCAGAATGTCTGGGTACCACAATCACTTAACTCAGCTAGGAGTTAATCTTCCAGTTGATAGTGTCATTGGCAGAGTTCTTCAATCACTACCACCAAGCTACAAGAGCTTCGTGATGAACTATAATATGCAAGGTGTGGATAAGACGATTCCCGAGCTCTTCGCGATGCTAAAGGCTGCGGAGGTAGAAATCAAGAAGGAGCATCAAGTGTTGATGGTCAATAAGACCACCAGTTTCAAGAAAAAAGGCAAAGGGAAGAAGGGGAACTTCAAGAAGAATGGCAAACAAGTTGCTACTCAAGTGGATAAGCCCAAGTCTGGACCTAAGCCTGAGACTGAGTGCTTCTACTGCAAAGGGACTGGTCACTGGAAGCGGAACTGCCCCAAGTATTTGGCAGAAAAGAAGGATGGCAAAGTGAAAGGGGCTACAGATTAAGCCAAGATTGGCTAAGGACGAGGTGACGATGCGCGTGGGAAATGGTTCCAAAGTCGATGTGATCCCCGTCGGCACGCTACCTCTACATCTAGCTTCGGGATTAGTTTTAGACCTGAATAATTGTTATTTAGTGCCAGCGTTGAGCATGAACATTATATCTAGATCTTGTTTGATGCGAGGCGGTTATTATTTAATTCAGAGAATAATGGTTGTTCTATTTATATGAATAATATCTTTTATGGTAATCCATCGTTCATGAGTGGTCTATTTTTATTGAATCTCGATAGTAGTAATACACATATTCATAGTATTTAAGCCAAAAGATATAAGTTTAATAATGATAGTGCAACTTATCTGTGGCACTGTCGTTTAGGACATATTGGTGTAAAGCGCATCCAGAAACTCCATTCCGAGGGGCTTTTGGAATCACTTGATTATGAATCACTTGATGCTTGCGAACCATGCCTCATGGGCAAGATGACAAAGACTCCGTTCTCCGGAACAATGGAGCGAGCAACAGACTTGTTGGAAATAATACATACTGATGTATGCGGTCCGATGAGTGTTGATGCTCGCGGCGGGTATCATTATTTTCTGACCTTCATAGATGATTTGAGCAGATATGGGTATATCTACTTGATGAAACATAAGTCTGAAACATTTGAAAAGTTCAAAGATTTTCAGAGTGAAGTGGAAAATCATCGTAACAAGAAAATAAAGTTTCTATGATCTGATCGTGGAGGAGAATATTTTATTTATGAGTTTGGTCTTCATTTGAAACAATGCGGAATAGTTTCGCAACTCACGCCACCCGGAACACCACAGCGCAATGGTGTGTCCGAACGTCGTAATCGTACTTTATTAGATATGGTGCGATCTATGATGTCTCTTACTGATTTACCGCTATTATTTTGGGGTTATGCTTTAGAGACGGCTGCATTCACATTATAGGGCACCATCTAAATCCGTTGAGACGACGCCATAAGAATTGTGGTTTGGCAAGAAACCCAAGTTGTCATTTCTTAAAGTTTGGGGCTGCGATGCTTATGTGAAAAAGCTTCAACCTGATAAGCTCGAACCCAAATCGGAGAAATGTGTCTTCATAGGATACCCAAAGGAGACTATTGGGTACACCTTCTATCACAGATCTGAAGGCAAGATATTCGTTGCTAAGAATCGATCCTTTCTAGAGAAGGAGTTTCTCTCAAAAGAAGTGAGTGGGAGGAAAGTAGAACTTGACGAGGTAATTGTACCTACTCCCTTATTGGAAAGTAGTTCATCACAGAAATCAGTTCCAGTGATTCCTATACCAGTAAGTGAGGAAGCTAATGATGATGATCATGAAGCTTCTAATCAAGTTACTACCTAACCTCGTAGGTCAACCAGAGTAAGATCCGCACCAGAGTGGTACGGTAATCCTGTTCTGCAAATCATGTTACTTGACCATGATGAACCTACGAACTATGAGGAAGTGATGATGAGCCCAGATTCTGGAAAATGGCTTGAGGCCATGAAATCTGAGATGGGATCCATGTATGAGAACAAAGTGTGGACTTTGGTTGACTTGCCCGATGATCGGCAAGCCATAGAGAATAAATGGATCTTCAAGAAGAAGACCGACGCTGACGGTAATGTTATTGTCTACAAAGCTCGACTTGTCGTGAAAGGTTTTCGACAAGTTCCAGGAGTTGACTACGATGAGACCTTCTCACCCGTAGCAATGCTTAAGTCCGTCCGAATCATGTTAGCAATTGCCGCATTTTATGATTATGAAATTTGGCAAATGGATGTCAAAACTGCATTCCTTAATGGATATCTTAAAGAAGAGTTGTATATGATGCAACCAGAAGGTTTTGTCGGTCCGAAAGGTGCTAACAAAGTGTGCAAGCTCCAGCGATCCATTTATGGACTGGTGCAAGCCTCTCGGAGTTGGAATATACGCTTCGATAGTGTGATCAAAGCATATGGTTTTATACAGACATTTGGAGAAGCCTGTATTTACAAGAAAGTGAGTGGGAGCTCTGTAGAATTTCTGATATTATATGTGGATGACATATTGTTGATCAGAAATGATACTGAATTTCTGAATAGCATAAAAGGATACTTGAATAAGAATTTTTCAATGAAAGACCTCAGTGAAGCTGCTTATATATTGGGCATCAAGATCTATTGAGATAGATCAAGACGCTTAATTGGACATTCACAAAGCACATACCTTGATAAAGTTTTGAAGAAGTTCAAAATGGATCAAGCAAAGAAAGGGTTCTTGCCTGTGTTACAAGGTGTCAAGTTGAGTCAGACTCAATGCCCGACCACTGCAGAAGATAGAGAGAAAATGAAAGGCATTCCCTATGCTTCAGCCATAGGTTCTATCATGTATGCAATGTTGTGTACCAGACCTGATGTGTGCCTTGCTATTAGTTTAGCAGGGAGGTACCAAAGTAATCCAGGAGTGGATCACTAGACAGCGGTCAAGAACATCCTGAAATACCTAAAAAGGACTAAGGATATGTTTCTCGTTTATGGAGGTGACAAAGAGCTCGTCGTAAACGGTTACGTCGATGCAAGCTTTGACACTGATCCGGATGACTCTAAGTCACAAACCGGATACGTATTTTTATTGAATGGTGGAGCTGTTAGTTGGTGCAGTTCCAAGCAGAGCGTTGTGGCGGGATCTACGTGTGAAGCGGAATACATAGCTGCTTCGGATGCAGGAAATGAAGGAGTCTGTATGAAGGAGTTCATATCCGATCTAGGTGTCATGCCTAGTGCATCGGGTCCAATGAAAATCTTTTGTGACAATACTGGTGCAATTGCCTTGGCAAAGGAACCCAGATTTCACAAGAGAACCAAGCACATCAAGAGACACTTCAATTCCATCTGCGACGAAGTCAAGGAGGGAGACATAGAGATTTGCAAGATACATACGGATCTGAATGTTGCAGACCCGTTGACTAAGCCTCTCTCACGAGCAAAACATGATCAGCACCAAGACTCCATGGGTGTTAGAATCATTACTATGTAATCTAGATTATTGACTCTAGTGCAAGTGGGAGACTGAAGGAAATATGCCCTAGAGGCAATAATAAAGTTGTTATTTATATTTCCTTATATCATGATAAATGTTTATTATTCATGCTATAATTGTATTAACTGTTAGTACATGTGTGAATACATAGACAAACAGAGTGTCACTATTACGCCTCTACTTGACTAGCTCGTTAATCAAAGATGGTTAACCTTCCTAGCCATGGACAAGAGTTCTCATTTGATGAACGGGATCACATCATTAGAGAATGATGTGATTGAATTGACCCATCCGTTAGCTTAGCACTATGATCGTTTAGTTTATTGCTATTACTTTCTTCATAACTTATACATGTTCCTATGACTATGAGATTATGCAACTCCCAAATACCGGAGGAACACTTAGTGTGCTATCAAACATCACAACATAACTGGGTAATTATAAAGATGCTCTACAGGTGTCTCCGATGGTGTTTGTTGAGTTGGCATAGATCAAGATTAGGATTTGTCACTCCGATTGTCAGAGAGGTATCTCTGGGCCCTCTCGTCAATGCACATCACTGTAAGCCTTGCAAGCAATGTGACTAATGAGTTAGTTGCGGGATGTTGCATTACGGAACGAGCAAAGAGGCTTTCCGGTAACGAGATTGAACTAGGTATGATGATACCGACGATCGAATCTCGGGAAAGTAACATACCGATGACAAAGGGAACAACGTATGTTGTTATGCGGTTTGACCGATAAAGATCTTCGTAGAATATGTGGGAGCCAATATGAGCATCCAGGTCCCGCTATTGGTTATTGACCGGAAATGAGTCTCGGTCATGTCTACATAGTTCTCGAACCAGTAGGGTCCGCACGCTTAACGTTCGATGACGATCGGTATTATGAGTTTATGTGCTTTGATGTACCGAAGGTTGTTCGGAGTCCCGGATGTGATCACGGACATGACGAGGAGTCTCAAAATGGTCGAGACATAAAGATTGATATATTGGATGACTATATTCGGGCACCGGATGAGTTTCGGGGGTCACCGGATATATATCGGAGTGCCGGAAGGGTTATCGGTACCACCAGAGAAGTAATGGGCCTTATTGGGCCTAGGGGAGAGAGAGAGAGGGGATGCCAAGGGCTGGCCGCCCCCCTCCCCATGGGCCTAGTCCGAATTGGACCAGCGGGAGGGGCGGCGCCCCCTCCTTCCTTCTCTTCCCCCTCCTTCCTTCTTCTCCTTGTAAGACTAGGAAAGGGGGGTCCTACTCCTACTAGGAGGAGGATTCCTCCCCCTTGGCATGCCTATGAGGGCCGACCGGCCTCCCCCTTGCTCCTTTATATACGGGGGCAGGGGTGATACATCTCCATCGTATCTACTTTTCCAAACACTTTTGTCCTTGTTTTGGACTCTAACTTGCATGATTTGAATGGAACTAACCCAGACTGACGTTGTTTTCAGCAGAATTGCCATGGTGTTATTTTTGTGCTGAATAAAAAGTTCTCGGAATGACCTGAAACTTCACGGAGAATATTTTTGGAATCAATAAAAAATATTGGCGGAAGAATCAAGGCCAGGGGGGCACACCCTGTCCACGAGGGTGGGGGCACGCCCCCTGACTCGTGGGCCCCCTGGTGCTCCACTGACCTAAACTCCAACTCTATATATTCACGTCGGGGAGAAAAAAATCAGAGAGAAGGATTCATCGCGTTTTACGATATGGAGCCGCCGCCAAGCCCTAATCTCTCTCGCGAGGGCTGATTTGGAGTCCGTTCGGGGCTCGGGAGAGGGGAATCCATCAACCTTCCTCCGTCACCAATTTCATGATGCTCACCGCCGTGCGTGAGTAATTCCATCGTAGGCTTGCTGGACGGTGATGGGTTGGATGAGATTTATCATGTAATCGAGTTAGTTTTGTTAGGGTTTGATCCCTAGTATCCACTATGTTCGGAGATTGATATTGCTATGACTTTGGTATGCTTAATGCTTGTCACTAGGGCCCGAGTGCCATGATTTCAGATCTGAACGTATTATGTTTTCATGGATATATGTGAGTTCTTGATCCTATCTTGCAAGTCTATAGTCACCTATTATGTGTTATGATCCGTTAACCCCGAAGTGACAATAATCGGGATACTTACTGGTGATGACCGTAGTTTGAGGAGTTCATGTATTCACTAGGTGTTAATGCTTTGGTCCGGTACTCTATTAAAAGGAGGCCTTAATATCCCTTAGTTTCCAATAGGACCCCGCTGCCACGGGAGGGTAGGACAAAAGATGTCATGCAAGTTCTTTTCCATAAGCACGTATGACTATATTCGTAATACATGCCTACACTACATTGATGAACTGGACCTAGTTCTGTGTCACCCTATGTTATAACTATTGCATGGGGAATCGCATCCGACATAATTCTCCATCACCGATCCAATGCCTACGAGCTTTTCACATATTGTTCTCCGCTTAGTTACTTTTCCGTTGCCACTGTTACAATTACTACAAAACTGCTACTGTTACTTTTGCCACCGTTACCGTTACTTCCATACTACTTTGCTACTAAATACTTTGCTGCAGATATTAAGTTATCCAGGTGTGGTTGAATTGACAACTCAACTGCTAATACTTGAGAATATTCTTTGACTCCCCTTGTGTCGAATCAATAAATTTGGGTTGAATACTCTACCCTCAAAAACTGTTGCGATGCCCTATAGTTGTGGGCTATCAAGACTATTTTCTGGCGCCGTTGCCGGGGAGCATAGCTCTTTTCTTTGAGTCACTTGGGATTTATATCTGCTGGTCACTATGAGGAACTTGAAACACGAAAGAACTAAGATTTTTCCCTCAACTACGAGGGGAGGTAAGGAACTGCCATCTAGCTCTGCACTTGATTCACCTTCTGTTTTGAGTAAGCTTGCGACACCTAAACTTGCTTCTGCTATTAACTCTGATATGTCGCATGTTATTGATGATGACACTTCTGCTACGCATGATACTTATGATGAAACTACTTCTATACTTGATACTACTGTGCCATTGGGTGAATTTCTTGATGAACAACTTGCTAAGGCTAGAGAGAATGAAATTATTGAAACTGATAATATTGATGAAAGTGATGATGAAGATTCTCCCCCTAGATATGAATTGCCTGTTGTGCCTGAGGGTTATGTTATGGATGAAGAAACTGCTAGAGACTTTCTTGCTTGCAATGATAGATATGATCTTAAGAAATTATTAGCTAAGCTGAAAGAAAAATCCTTGAATGCTAGAATGAAATATGACCCTGCTTTTGCTACTTCACCTATCTGTGTTACTGATAAGGATTATGATTTCTCTGTTGATCCGGAGATAATTACTTTGGTTGAATCTGATCCTTTTTATGGCTATGAATGTGAAACTGTTGTGGCACATCTTACTAAATTAAATGCTATAGCCACCCTATTCACTAATGATGAGAAAACTTGCTACTACTATATCCTTAAGTTATTTCCATTCTCATTAAAGGGTGATGCTAAAACATGGTTTAATTCTCTTGATCCTGGTTGTGTGCGTAGTCCCCAGGATATGATTTATTACTTCTCTGCTAAATATTTCCCCGATCATAAGAAACAAGCTGCTTTAAGGGAAATATATAATTTTGTGCAAATTGAAGAAGAGAGTCTCCCACAAGCTTGGGGGAGGCTTCTCCAATTACTTAATGCTTTGCCTGATCATCCTCTCAAGAAAAATGAAATACTTGATATCTTTTATAATGGACTAACTGATGCTTCCAGAGACCACCTGGATAGTTGTGTTGGTTGTGTTTTCAGGGAAAGGACAGTTGATCAAGCTGAATTTCTATTGAATAATATGTTGACTAATGAAAATAATTGGACACTTCCTGAACCAACTCCTAAGCCAACTCCGAAGAAAAGGGGTATTCTATTTCTCAGTCCTGAAGATATGCAAGAGGCAAAGAAATCTATGAAAGAAAAGGGTATTAAAGCTGATGATGTTAAGAATTTACCTCCTATTGAATAAATACATGGTCTTAATTTGCCGTCTGTTGAAGAAATACATGGTCTTGATAACCCGACACAGGTAGTAAAGGTAAATTCTCTCTATAGATTTGATGAAGGTGATATTCCTCGTTATAAGTCTGCTAGCCAATGCTTGGATGAGTTTGATAATTTTATAGTTAAACAAGAAAACTTCAATGCTTATGTTGGTAGACAATTGAAACATAATGCTTATATGATTGAACACTTGAGTGATTATATGTCTAGAGTTAAAGGTGAACTCAAACTTATTAGTAAACATGCTTCTATGGTTACCACTCAAGTAGAACAAGTGCTTAAAGCTCAAAATGATTTGCTCAATGAATTAAATAATAAGAAAAATGATAATGCTATTAGAGTTGTGACTAGAGGGGGTAGAATGACTCAGGAACCTTTGTATCCTGAGGGCCACCCTAAGAGAATTGAGCAAGATTCTCAGAGAACTAATGTTGATGCACCTAGTCCTTCTAAGAAGAAGAAAAAGAAAAATGATAGGACTTTGCATGCTTCTAGTGAACCTGTTGTTGACACACCTGAGAATCCCAATGATATTTCTATTTCTGATGCTGAAACACAATCTGGTAATGAACATGAACCTAGTGATAATATTAATGATGATGTTCATGTTGATGCTCAACCTAGCAATAACAATGATGTAGAAATTGAACCTGCTGTTGATCTTGATAACCCACAATCAAAGAATCAACGTTATGATAAGAGAGACTTCGTTGCTAGGAAGCACGGTAAAGAAAGAGAACCATGGGTTCAGAAACCCATGCCTTTTCCTCCTAAACCATCCAAGAAAAAGGATGATGAGGATTTTGAGCGCTTTGCTGAAATGATTAGACCTATCTTTTTGCGTATGCGTTTGACTGATATGCTTAAAATGAATCCTTATGCTAAGTATATGAAAGAAATTGTTACTAATAAAAGAAAGATACCGAAAGCTGAAATTTCCACCGTGCTTGCTAATTATACTTTTAAGGGTGGAATACCTAAGAAACTTGGAGATCCAGGAGTACCAACTATACAGTGCTCCATTAAAAGAAACTATGTTAAAACTGCTTTATGTGATCTTGGAGCCGGTGTTAGTGTTATGCCTCTCTCTTTATATCATAGAATTGATTTGAATAAGTTGACACCTACTGAAATATCTTTGCAAATGGCTGATAAATCAACTGCTATACATGTCGGTATTTGTGAGGATGTGCCTGTTGTGGTTGCAAATGTTACTATTTTAACGCACTTTGTTATTCTTGATATTCCCGAGGACGATAGTATGTCGATTATCCTTGGTAGACCCTTTTTGAATACTGCAGGGGCTGTTATTGATTGCAACAAAGGCAATGTCACTTTTCATGTTAATGGTAATGAGCATACGGTACACTTTCCGAGGAAACAACCTCAAGTCCACAGTATCAATTCTATTGGAAAAATTTCAACTATTACTATTGGAGGTTTTGAATTTCCTCTTCCTACTGTCAAGAAGAGCTATGTTATTCTTATTGTTGGGGATGTGCATATCCCCGTTGAGGTAACCTAGTGTTATTCGAAATTTCTTAGGTTCCATGTTATTCGAAAAGAGTTTGTTAACAAGACTTGATCAACCTTGTTAGTGGATTCCTTTTGATGAGCATGAGATGGATGAAGTTAGAAAGCACAACCTTCTGTACCCTCTTTTTACTTTATGTTATTAAGATTAAATAAAGCAAAATTAGTATTTTCTGTCTGTTTTCTGAATTATCTGTGCAATAAAAATACCCCGAAAATAAAAGTTCTCCAAATGCCATGAAAATGAACTATGGTTTTTTCTAGAATATTTGAGAATATCTGGCACTGAGAACACATCAGGGGGAGCAAGCACCTGGCCACGAGGGTCCAGGGCGCGCCCACCCCCCTGGGGCGCGCCCCTGCCTCGTGGGCCCCTGGTGGCCCCCTCCACTTATTCCAGCAACCACACACTTCTTCTTCCTCCCAAAAAAATCACCAACCAGCTCAAGCACGAATTCTAGCTCATCTTGCTGCCATTTTCGATCTCCTTGCTCAAAGCTCCACTCACAAAACTGCTTTGGGGGATTGTTCTTCGGCATGTGACTCCTCCAATGGTCTAGTTAGTTTTTGTTCTAGTACTTTATTCATTACAAATTTTTGCTGCCTAGGTGACCCTGTTCTTGAGCTTGCATGTCAAATTTATATGGTCCCAAGTAGTTCTAATGCATGATATAGTCTCTAGGCACTTGTGGGAGTAGTTGCTATCAATTTTGTTGAGTTTGGTTCACTTTTATTTTGAGTTACTAAAATTTTCAGAAATTTTTCAGAGGAAGAAATATGTTTTGGAAAATGTACCAAGGTGGTTCTTCAAGGAAGCAAGGACCCAGGCCCGCAATACGTGAGCCAGACCATGAACCACCAAGAGAAGCCCAAGTGCGGCCTTGTGAATGGCCGTCAGAAGATTTCATGGTCCAAGCAGGAATTAAGGAGGAATTTGACGCATATGTGCGTAATGCTGAACTCGAGGGCTTCATGCTAGATAAGTGCCCTCGGTACTATTACCTAACTGATTCCTTTGTGAGAAGGTTCAAATTTACATCTTCACGCAATTCTCACACTGTCCTATTTGATCTCTATGGTAAATCTTATACTATGGACTTAGAAGATTTTTAATACTGCTTGTAAACTTCCGCAATGGGGTAGTGCTAGTGAACCTCGCAAATCTGAGTTTAAAGATTTTCTTGCTAGTATCACTATGAGGGAATCTAGAGAAATAACACAAGATACCATAGGGAGCATTCATTTTCCTGCTATACATTATTTTGCTCTCTTTATAGGTAGATGCATAAACGGTAAGGATGAGGCATGTCACATGTGTGTTCCAGATCTTAGTGTTCTCAAGAGTGTTGTTTTAGGAGATAAACAATATAACTTGGGGGCCATTGTTGCACGAAGGTTGCATAATAATGGTTTAAGTGGAGACTTGTTTGGTGGGATTTATGCAACCCGCGTGGCTAATTTCCTTGAGATACCCATACATGAAAATGATATGGAATTGCCTCCCGCTTATCTAGATTATGATGCTATGGTTCGCCATCAGTTTATTGAGAGGAATGAACAGCCTCTCCAGTACCGACTAATGTTTGACAGGCGCCGCACTGTCCATGTTGCTTTCCCTGCTCCTACTTTCTTTGACTTTCAGGCAAAAGGGAGATATATTATAACCAGGGAGGAGGCGAACGAGTATAAGAGGAGGACAGAGGCAGCTCGCCTCCAAGCTGCAGCTCATGAGGCAATAGCTGCTGCATCTCAATACGGCCCCAGCTACAACTTTGATCCTTGGGCATAGACCAACTTAGGCCAAAAGCCTAAGCTTGGGGGAGTACGTATTTCTCACCGACATTACATTCATGTTCACACACTCATTCCAGTTGTCGGTGCTCATACTTTTTCATTGTAATATCCATGCTAGTTTATTTTCCTTTTTCTCGCTTTCTTATTGTGTGTTTGAATAACCTTAAGAAAAACAAAAAAATAGTGGTAGCTTTTAGCTAGTTTACTTTCCATGCCTGTAGTAGTAATAATTAAAAGAAAACCCAAAAATATTTCCCGTTCTTCTTTTGCTTGTTGGGAGCTTTCCCGTGTAAATAGTTTTATTTATTTTCTTTTCTTTGGGGGTCAAGAGGAGAAGACCATAATGAAAATGTTAAGTGGCTCTTATATGCATTATTGTTGATTTAACAAAGAGCCCATATTACTTTGTCTTCTCCCTTGTATTAAAATGCATGCAGATTCCATCTTAGTCCAATGCACGTGCACTATTATTATTATCCACACCGTTCGGTCGTGCAAGTGAAAGGCAATAATGACGATATATGATGGACTGATTGAGATGAGAAAAGCTGGTATGAACTCGACCTCTCTTGTTTTTGTAAATATGATTACTTCATCGTTCCTGATTCAGCCTATTATGAATGAAACATGTTTGCAATGACGATTAGAGATTATAGTTGCTTATGCCATGCTTAATTTGCTAGGAGTTTATAATGGTTTACCTTGCGTGCCAACATGCTATTAAAATGGTTGTGATGTGGTATGATAGGGTGGTATCCTCCTTTGAACGATTCGAGTGGCTTGACTTGGCACATGTTCACACATGTAGTTGAAACAAAATCAACATAGCCTCCACGATATTTATGTTCATGGTGGATTATATCCTACTCATGCTTGCACTCAATGTTTATTAATTTTAATGCATGTTCATGACTGTTGTCGCTCTCTAGCCGGTCGCTTCCCAGTCTTTTTCTAGCCTTCATTTGTACTAAGCGGGAATACTGCTTGTGCATCCACTTCCATAAACCCCAAAGTTATTCCATATGAGTCCACCATACCTTCCGATATGCGGTATCTACCTGCCATTCCAAGTAAATTTGTATGTGCCAAACTCTAAACCTTCAAATGAAATTCTGTTTTGTATGCTCGAATAGCTCATGTATCAACTAGGGTTGTCTGTATCTTCCATGCTAGCCGGGTTATTCTCAAGAGGAGTGGACTCCGCTCCTCACTCACGAGAAAATGGCTGGTCACCGGGATGCCCAGCCCCATGCTCAAATCAAATCAAAACAATTGCAAACAAAACTCCCCTAGGACTGTTGCTAGTTGGAGGCACCCGTTGTTTCGGGCCAGCCATGGATTGATGCTTGTTGGTGGTGGGGGAGTATAAACTTTACCATTCTGTTTGGGAACCGCCTATAATGTGTGTAGCATGGAAGATATTGAGATCTCTCGATTGTTATGTTGACAATAAAAGTATGCCGCTCAAAATATTATTTATCTCTGCTTTAAAACCGAGCTCTGGCACCTCTACAAATCCCTGCTTCCCTCTGCGAAGGGCCTATCTATTTACTTTCATGTTGAGTCATCACCCTCTTATTAAAAAGCACTAGTTGGAGAGTACCGCTGTCATTTGCATCCATTACTATTAATTTACATTGAGTATGACTGGATCTCTTTTACCATGAATTACAATGTTTAGTCAGTCCTTGATCTTCAAAGGTGCTCTGCATTTATGTTTTGCAGTCTCAAAAAGGGCTAGCGAGATACCATCTTGTTATATCATATTATGATTGTTTTGAGAAAGTGTTGTCATCCGAGATTTATTATTATTGCTCGCTAGTTGATTATGCCATTGATATGAGTAAACATGAGACCTTAATTGTCGGAGTTATTGGCCATGGGTAGCCTCATCTGCCCCCATGGCATTTCAAGACATCGGGGTCAGCTGCGGCCCTCAAGCCTCAAAGCTTGACCGCAGCCTTCTTGCGGCTGGCTGGTCCAAGCGGCCGGCTGTCGGAAGGCGGCGGACCCCAGAAGACGGCCACGAAGCGAGCCGCCTCCTAACGGGCGGCTTCCAGAGAGGCCGGCTCCAAGCAGGCGGCCCCAGGCGCCCTCAAAGTCTGCACCCCCATGAATGAGATGAGACGGGGCGTGGCTACAACAAAGCCTGCCACCCCCGAATCCAGGGCGGGTCATGGCCACAGTGCGCCTTACTAGCCGGAGATCTCCTGCGTGGCGCGGCACTATGGCCCCTTCGCCCATGACATCACCCAAGTCAGAAGGGCCATGCTCCCATGGCGGGCTGTCGATACGGCCCGCAGGCGGCAAGCCTGGCCAGTCGGCTTGGGGGAGAGGCCGGCACCTGGCAGGCGGCCCTCCCCTCCCTAGGAGTTTGTGCGCCATTAACCAGAAGAGATGGGGAATGGCTACAGTGATTGCCCGCCAGGCGTCGGGACTGTAGCCACACTCTCCCCGACAAAGCAAGCGTCATTAGAAGCACGGCTACAGTGATGAGCAGCCGGCAAGACCCGCGAGCGGCGGGCGCGGCCTGTCGGCCAAGTAGAAGACCCAGCAGCCAGCGGAGAAGCCGGCCACAAGAGACACTAACGGCTTGGGCCTACACCCGGCCAGTTTACCATCGTACCCCTGGGGGGTAGGCCTATATAAACCCCCTAGGGCACCCATGCAAAGGGTTCAGATCCTTAGCCAACACACACACACACACGTAGAGAGAGGAGAGAGCCAGCCTTGCCCTTCTTCCTCCTCTAGCAAACAACTCAAGGAGCATCTTGTAGCTACTTGTTGATATAGTGAGCATGCGGAGACCCCGCAGAGCAGGACTAGGGGTGTTATCTCCTAGGAGAACCCCAAACCTGGGTAAAGTTCGCCAGCGTATGTGTCTACGCCTCATCCCGCTTCCTGGCACCGGCGACGTCTTACTAGCCCCCACCATGATAAGCCACCCGTTGGCATATGTCGCACCAAAACCCCGACACTGGACGCCCACCGTGGGGCGAGGTGCACTGTCGTTCGGAGATTTGTTCTGGATGGGAACCCTCTTCCTTCCTGCCGAGCGCAGCCAGCCCGGCACGCCAAATGGCGTTTGCGCCGACTCGCTACATGGCGCGGAAGTCGCCTGCGCGGCGAGCTGCCTCGCTGACCTTTTTGGCGAGATCCGCCTCTCCGACGAGCCTGCGTCCGACGCCGGCACCGACGGCCCCCGAGAGCCACCTCGTCAGCCTCCTCGACCAGCTCCGCATCGCCAACGAGCCGGCCTCCGACCTGGAGTCGATCGGCTCCACTGACCTGATGCTCGTCGACTCCGACATGGCGTCACTCGACACGTTCCCCACCAATGTGGTGGTCATCAACGACCCTCTCCCTTGTGCCGACTGCGGCAGCAACACCGTCACGGAGGTGCTCGTCATCAGCCACGATGGAGCTTTCGGTGGCGGCGCCCGAGATCCGCTTGAGGCGACGCTTGGAGACCTGTCCGCACCCATTGCAGAAGACACTGACGCCGAGACGCTGGAAGCCCGTCGCCTCTTGCTCGTCGAGAGCGCCCAGAAGCTACCCAGCATCAGACGCCTCTCGGAGGCTTACCAGCGTGAGATGGACCGCGTTGTTGGCGGCACGCCGGCTCCTGGCGGGCCCAGTCGCATCGGCATGGTCCGGCAACACGGTGCGGCCATTGCCAGCATGTTCGAGGCAAACCGCCCTGTCTATGCCACGCCCATGGAGAACATACGAGCTGCCCAGGCGGCAGCAGACGAGCTGGACCACCTCGAGGGCGACGAGTGTCGCCACACGACGGAGCGCATCTAGCGGCTCATCGACGCGGCTGCCAAGCAAGAAGAAGCCGGCTGCCGCGCCGAAGCACCCAACTGGCGAAACGACGACCTGCCTCCTCGCTGAGATCAAGGCGCGACATCCCAGACGCCGACTGGCGGCGCCCGCAGACGACGAGACAAGGAGCCGGCTGCAAGACGCAGCCAGACGCACATCACCATCGAGCGTGATCAAGACGGCCGCCCACGAGCAGTGGAACGACCGGGCGACTATCAACCTCCCCAGCGCAAAGAAAGGCGCGTCTCCCCGCCGCCTGTTGATCATCCGAGTCTCGGCGGCCGGCTTGGCCCCCGAGAAGGAATCAGAGAGAATGATGCCCGCCATTGGATCGACCGTCTCAATTGATCCTTGGCGCTAGAAGAAGAAGACGCGCTGGGCCCGCCTTGTTTCGGCCCCCGAATCCGCGATGAATCCTTCCCCAAAGGGTTCACGCTCCCAAGAGACACGCCCAAGTACAACAGATCTGTGAAGCCGGAGGACTGGCTGGTTGAGTACTCCACGGCCGTGAACATAGCAAACGGCAACAAGCGCATTGCCGTGAAATATGTTCTGCTCATGCTCCAGGGCACCGCCCGGACATGGCTGAACAGCTTGAAGCCTCGCAGCATCAACAGCTGGGTAGATTTCACCGAGGCCTTCGTCCGCAACTTCACCAGCACGTACAAGCAGCCGCCCAAGCCCCGCCAGCTCTCCTTGTGCGTTCAAGGCCCCAACGAATCAACTCACGACTACCTCACGCGTTGGGCCGAGCTACGCAACTCTTGCGAAGGCATGCACAAGGTGCAGGCTATCGAGTACTTCACAGCCGGATGCAGGGAAGGCGCACTGCTCAAGCACCGACTTCTCTGAGACGAGCCGACAACCCTCGACGAGCTGCTGATCATAGCCGACAAGTACGCCACGGCCGACTCCTCCATGAAGACGGAGATTCAAGTTGTTGCATCCGGCAAAGTGGCTCCTCAGGCCCCTCGGACTCCGGCTGGTGACACCAGCCGGCGACAGCAGCAGAATGACAACAAGCACAAGGCGCCACAACCGGCTTCCACCAGCTGGCAGGTGGCGACAGTTGAAGACCAGCAGCCGGAAGGGCAGCCTGCACCCAAGCGTCAGAAGGGTGGGAATCCAAATTGCTTGCCCGCCTTCTCTTATGAGCAAACCCTTGATGCACCCTGCAAGTTTCACAGCGGCGCGAAGCCGTCCAACCACACCACTCGGAAGTGTCACTGGCTCACCCGAATCGCCAAGGGCGAAGCATTGCTGCCTCCCCCACCAGTCGGCCCGCCGCCGCCGCCTCCTCCCCCGCAGCAGGCGGCCCGGCCAGTTGCCGCTATTCAAGATGAGTACCCAGAAGAGCAAGGAGCCTACGTTGTCTTCACCAGTGTGGCGGGTGACAGGCGTAGCCGACGCCAGCAGTCTCGAGAAGTGAATGATGTAGCCTCTGAAGCCCCAGAGTTCATGCATTGGTCAGAAAAGCCGATCAGTTGGAGCCGAGCGGACCACCCGGAAGTGATGTCTTCCCCGGGTTCCTACGCTCTGGTGTTGGATGCCACCTTTGCTACAGAGAGAAGAGCAGCTCGTTTCTCCCGAGTCCTGATAGATGGCGGTAGCAGCATCAACATCTTGTACCGCGATACCATGGAGAAGTTGGGCATCAAGCAGAAGCAGCTCCAGCCCAGTCGGACCGTCTTCCATGGCATAGTGCCCGGCCTCTCGCACTCACCAATCAGCAAGATCAAGATAGATGTTCTTTTTGGAGACAAAGATCATTTCTGCCGAGAGCCCGTCTGGTTTGAAGTAGTTGACCTTGAGAGCCCTTACCATGCACTGCTTGGCCGACCCGCCTTGGCCAAGTTCATGGCAGTACCGCATTATGCTTACCTCAATATGAAGATGCCAAGCACCAAAGGGATTATCACCATTTCTGGAGATTACAAGAAGTCGTCCGCCTGTGCAGCTGCCAGCAATCGGCTGGCCGAGTCCCTTGTGATTGCTGCCGAGAAGCGACTCCTTGACTGGGTTGTGGCCATGGCCGGCAAGCAGTCGGACATGTCCCCTGATCCCAAGGAGATGGAAGCTGAAGGTTCCGTCAAGCCGGCCAAGGAAACAAAGAAGATACCGCAGGATCCAGAGCACCCACAGAGGTACACTGTCATAGGTACAAACCTCGACAGCAAATAGGAAAGCGAGCTCGTCGATTTCCTCCATAAGAATCGGGACATCTTTGCATGGTCTCCCAAGGACATGCCGGATGTTCCGACGGATCTCTCCAAGCACAAGCTACATGTCCGACCTGACGCCAAACCGGTCAAGCAACCCCTCCGCCGCTTGTCAGAAGAGAAGAAAAGAATTGTTGGTGAAGAGATAGCCCGGCTCCTAGCAGCCGGCTTCATTATGGAAGTATTCTATCCGGACTGGCTAGCCAACCCAGTCCTTGTACTGAAAAAGAACAACAAGTGGCACATGTGTATTGATTATACCAGCCTCAACAAAGCTTGCCCCAAAGGTCCATTTGCCTTGCCACGGATCGATCAAGTGATAGACTCCACAACCGGATGCGAGCTGTTGAGTTTTTTGGATGCATATTCAGGGTACCACCAGATCAAGTTGAACCCAGCTCATATGCTGAAGACCTCTTTCATCACGCCATTCGGAGCCTTCTGCTACCTAACAATGACGTTCGGCTTGAGGATGCATGCAGAAGTGCCTCCTCAAGCAGCTCGGCCGAAACGCCCATGTTTATGTGGATGATGTTGTGGTGAAGACAGAGAAGCGTGGGACCCTCCTAAAAGATCTCAAAGAGACTTTTGAAAATCTGCGCCGATTTCAGATCAAGCTCAACCTAGAGAAGTGTGTGTTCGGAGTACCATCCGGCTAGCTCCTTGGCTTCCTGGTCTCAGAACGCGACATTGAGTGCAACCCTGTGAAGATCAAGGCCATCGAGAGGATGGAGAAGCCTACCCGACTGAGAGACATCCAGAAGTTCACCGGCTGCTTGGCATCCATCAGCCGCTTCATCAGCCGGCTGGGCGAGAAGGCCCTTCCCCTGTACCAACTCCTGAAGAAAACCACTCACTTTGAGTGGAATGACAAGGCGGATGAGGCTTTCCTCCAGCTCAAGAAGAGACCACGCAGCCTGTCCTGGCCGCGCCGGCTGCTAAGGAACCAATGCTTCTCTACATCGCCGCCACCAGCCGGGTGGTCAGCACAGTCATAGTAGTTGAACGCAAGGAAGAGGGCAAGGTTCTGCCGGTCCAGAGACCGGTGTATTACTTGAGTGAAGTGTTGTCAGCTTCCAAGCAAAACTAACCCCACTACTAGAAGATGTGCTATGGCGTGCACTTTACTACCAAGAAGTTAAAGCCATACTTTCAAGAGCACCCCATCACGGTTGTCTGCACCGCTCCGCTTGCTAAGATCATAGGCAGCCGAGACACTTCAGGCCGAGTGGCCAAATCGGCCATCGATTTGGCCCCCTACACTATCTTCTACCAACCTCGCACCACCATCAAGTCCCAAGCACTGGCCGACTTCCTCGTTGACTGGGCCGAGACACAGTACCTGCCGCCAGCGCCGGACTCCACCCATTGGCGGATGCACTTTGATGGTTCGAAGATGCACACCGGTTTGGGAGCCGCCATCGTCCTCACCTCTCCCAAAGGCGACAAGCTCAGATACACATTACAAATCCATTTTGCCGCCTCCAACAATGTGGCCGAGTATGAGGCACTAGTACACGGACTCTGGCTTGCTAAAGAGCTCGGCATTCGCCGGCTTCTGTGCTATGGTGACTCTGACTTGGTGGTCCAACAGTCGTCTGGCAACTGGGACCCCAAGGATGCAAATATGGCAAGCTACCGCTTCCTCATCCAGCAGCTCAGTGGATATTTTGAAGGGTGTGAGTTCCTTCACGTGCCACGAAACGACAACGAGCAAGCAGATGCCTTGGTACGGATTGGCTCCACCCGGCAAGCCATACCAGCCGGCGTGTCCCTCCAGCGCCTCCTCAAGCCGTCCATCAAACCTTTGCCAGAATCAGATTCTATCTTCGTGCCGAAAGCTCCTTTGACAGTTGGATCCGACTCAAAGGCCGCAGCAGTCGGCTCGGGGACTTCGGCAGGCGGCTCGGGGACTGCAGCAGTCGCACCCGGCCTGGGGACTTCAGATCCCGGCCCGGGGACTTCAGCAGTTGGCTCGGGGACTTCAGCATTCGGCTCGGGGACTTCAGTGACACAGCAAGCGGCGGCCGACTCAAACCCGCCACTGCCCAACCCAACCACCCCAATACAAGTGGCAGTACTGACAGTGGAGGAAATCACAGCACCATCATGGGCTCAGCCCATCCTCAACTTTTTGGTGAACAAAGAGCTGCCAACCGATGAGATCTCGGCCCGACAGGTGCAACGTTGGGCAGCAGCATACACCATCCTCAACAGGGAACTCGTGAGGCGCAGTGTCACTGGTGTATACCAGCGCTGCGTGGAGCCGGAGAAGGGCCAAGCAATCCTCAAAGATATCCATCAAGGCGAGTGTGGCTACCACGCGGCCTCAAGATCACTTGTGGCCAAAGCTTTTCGCCATGGTTTTTTCTCGCCGACTGCTCTAGAAGATGCCAAAGATTTGGTCAAGAAATGTAAGGGATGCCAGAAGTTCAGTTCCAAGCAACATTTGCCGGCTTCTGCACTCAAGACCATTCCCCTTGCCTAGCCTTTTGCCGTTTGGGGACTGGACATGGTGGGACCATTCAAGACAGCACGCGGCGGCATGACTCATCTGCTTGTCGCCGTGGACAAATTCACCAAGTGGATTGAAGCCAAGCCGATCAAGAAGTTGAACGGTCCGACTGCTGTGACTTTCATCGCAAACATCACCACTCGGTACAGCGTACCTCACAGCATCATCGCCGACAACGTCACAAATTTTGCCAAAGGCGCCTTGGCCCGTTTTTGTGCGACGCAGGGCATCCGACTAGACTTAGTGTCTGTTGCCCACCCATAGTCAAACGGCCAAGTGGAACAAGCAAACGGCCTCATTTTGTCCGGAATCAAGCCCCGACTTGTCGAGCCTCTGGAACGTTCGGCCGGCTGCTGGCTCGATGAGCTGTTGGCCGTCCTCTGGAGTCTGCGCACCACTCCGAACAAATCAACCGGCTTCACACCCTTCTTCCTCGTGTACGGTACCGAGGCCGTCATCCCAACTGACATCGAGTTCGACTCACCTCGTGTCACTGATACGTCTCCAACGTATCTATAATTTTTGATTGCTCCATGCTATATTATCTTCTGTTTTGGACATTATTGGGCTTTATTATTCACTTTTATATTATTTTTGGGACTAACCTATTAACCGGAGGCCCAGCCCAAAATTGCTGGTTTTTTTCCTATTTCAGAGTTTCGCAGAAAAAGAATACCAAACGGAGTCCAAACGGAATGAAACCTTCGGGAACGTGATTTTCGGAACGAACATGATCCAGAGGACTTGGACCCTACGTCAAGAAAGCCACCAGGAAGCCACGACGTAGGGGGCGCGCCTACCCCCCCAGGCGCGCCCTCCACCCTCGTGGGCCCCACGTTGCTCCCCCGACGTACTCCTTCCTCCTATATATACCTACGTACCCCCAAACGATCAGATACGGAGCCAAAAACCTAATTCCACCGCCGCAACCTTCTGTACCTACGAGATCCCATCTTGGGGCCTGTTCCGGAGCTCCGCCGGAGGGGGCATCCATCACGGAGGGCTTCTACATCAACACCATAGCCTCTCCGATGAAGTGTGAGTAGTTTACCTCAGACCTTCGGGTCCATAGTTATTAGCTAGATGGCTTCTTCTCTCGTTTTGGATCTCAATACAATGTTCTCCCCCTCTCTTGTGGAGATCTATTCGATGTAATCTTCTTTTGCGGTGTGTTTGTTGAGACCGATGAATTGTGGGTTTATGATCAAGTTTATCTATGAACAATATTTGAATCTTCTGAATTCTTTTATGTATGATTGGTTATCTTTGCAAGTCTCTTCGAATTATCAGTTTGGTTTGGCCTACTAGATTGATCTTTCTTGCAATGGGAGAAGTGCTTAGCTTTGGGTTCAATCTTGCGGTGTCCTTTCCCAGTGACAGTAGGGGCAGCAAGGCACGTATTATATTGTTGCCATCGAGGATAACAAGATGGGGTTTTTATCACATTGTATGAATTTATCCCCCTACATCATGTCATCTTGCTTAAAGCGTTACTCTGTTCTTATGAACTTAATACTCTAGATGCATGCTGGATAGCGGTTGATGTGTGGAGTAATAGTTGTAGATGCAGGCAGGAGTCGGTCTACTTGTCTCGGACGTGATGCCTATATACATGATCATACCTAGATATTCTCATAACTATGCTCAATTCTGTCAATTGCTCAACATTAATTTGTTCACGCACCGTAAAATACTTATGCTCTTGAGAGAAGCCACTAGTGAAACCTATGGCCTCCGGGTCTATCTTCCATCATATTAATCTTCCAACACTTAGCTATTTCTTTTGCCGTTTTTATTTTGTTTTCTTTACTTTGCATCTTTATCACAAAAATACCAAAAAATATTATCCTATCATATCTATCAGATCTCACTCTCGTAAGTGACCATGTAGGGATTGACAACCCCTTATCGCGTTGGTTGCGAGGATTTATTTGTTTGTGTAGGTGCGAGGGACTTGCGTGTAGCCTCCTACTGGATTGATACCTTGGTTCTCAAAAACTGAGGGAAATACTTACGCTACTTTGCTGCATCACCTTTCCTCTTCAAGGGAAAACCAACGCAGTGCTCAAGAGGTAGCAAGAAGGATTTCTGGCGCCGTTGCCGGGGAGGTCTACGCAAAAGTCAACATACCAAGTACCCATCACAAACCCTTATCTCCTGCATTACATTATTTGCCATTTGCCTCTCGTTTTCCTCTCCCCCACTTCACCCTTGCCGTTTTATTCGCCCTCTCTTTTTCGTTCGCCTCTTTTTCGCTTGCTTCTTGTTTGCTCGTGTGTTGGATTGCTTGCTTGTCACGATGGCTCAAGATAATACCAAATTATGTGACTTTACCAATACCAACAATAATGATTTCCTTAGCACTTCGATTGCTCCTCTTACCAATACTGAATCTTGTGAAATCAATGCTACTTTGTTGAATCTTGTTATGGAAGATCAATTCGCCGGCCTTCCTAGTGAAGATGCGGCTACTCATCTAAATAGCTTTGTTGATTTGTGTGATATGCAAAAGAAGAAAGATGTTGACAATGATATTGTTAAATTGAAGCTATTTCCTTTTTCGCTTAGAGATCGTGCTAAAGCTTGGTTTTCGTCTTTGCCTAAAAATAGTATTGATTCTTGGAATAAGTGCAAAGATGCTTTTATCTCTAAGTATTTTCCTCCTACTAAGATTATCTCTCTTAGAAACAATATTATGAATTTTAAGCAACTTGATCATGAACATGTTGCACAAGCTTGGGAGAGGATGAAATTAATGATACGTAATTGCCCTACGCATGGTTTAAATTTGTGGATGATTATACAAAAAATTTATGCCGGATTGAATTTTGCTTCTAGAAATCTTTTAGATTCGGCCGCGGGAGGCACTTTTATGGAAATCACTTTAGGAGAAGCTACTAAACTCCTAGATAATATTATGGTTAATTATTCTCAATGGCACACTGAAAGATCTACTAATAAAAAAGTGCATGTGATAGAAGAAATTAATGTTTTGAGTGGAAAGATGGATGAACTTATGAAATTATTTGCTACTAAGAGTGTTTCTTCTGATCCTAATGATATGCCTTTGTCTACTTTGATTGAGAATAATAATGAATCTATGGATGTGAATTTTGTTGGTAGGAATAATTTTGGTAACAACGCGTATAGAGGAAACTTTAATCCTAGGCCTTATCCTAGTAATTCCTCTAATAATTATGGTAATTCCTACAACAATTCTTATGGAAACTTTAATAAGATGCCCTCTGAATTTGAGACTAGTGTTAAAGAATTTATGAATTCGCAAAAGAATTTCAATGCTTTGCTTGAAGAAAAATTGCTTAAAATTGATGAATTGGCTAGGAAAATTGATAGAATTTCTCTTGATGTTGATTCTTTGAAACTTAGATCTATTCCACCTAAGCATGATATCAATGAGTCTCTCAAATCCATGAGAATTTCTATTGATGAGTGCAAAGAAAGAACCGCTAGGATGCGTGCTAAGAAAGATTGCTTTATAAAAGCGTGTTCTTCTAATTTTTATGAAAACAAAGATGAAGATCTAAAAGTTATTGATGCGTCCCCTATTAAATCTTTGTTTTGCAATATGAATCTTGATAATGATGGGACTGAATATGATCCAACTTTACCTAGAAGGCGTTCCAAAAATTTGGAGTTTTTAGATCTTGATGCTAAAATTGATAAAAGTGGGATTGAAGAGATCAAAATGTTAGATATTAATAAACCCACTATTTTGGATTTCAAGGAATTTAATTACGATAATTGCTCTTTGATAGATTGTATTTCCTTGTTGCAATCCGTGCTAAATTCTCCTCATGCTTATAGTCAAAATAAAGCTTTTACCAAACATATCGTTGATGCTTTGATGCAATCTTATGAAGAAAAGCTTGAGTTGGAAGTCTCTATCCCTAGAAAACTTTATGATGAGTGGGACCTACTATTAAAATTAAAATTAAAGATCATGAATGCTATGCTTTGTGTGATTTGGGTGCTAGTGTTTCCACGATTCCAAAAAATTTGTGCGATTTGTTAGGTTTCCGTGATTTTGATGATTGCTCTTTAAACTTGCACCTTGCGGATTCCACTATTAAGAAACCTATGGGAAGAATTAATGATGTTCTTATTATTGCAAATAGGAATTATGTGCCCGTAGATTTTATCGGTCTTGACATAGATTGCAATCCTTCATGTCCTATTATTCTTGGTAGACCTTTCCTTAGAACGATTGGTGCAATTATTGATATGAAGGAAGGGAATATTAGATTCCAATTTCCGTTATAGAAAGGCATGGAACACTTCCCTAGGAAGAAAATAAAATTACCATATGAATCTATCATGAGAGCCACTTATGGATTGCCTACCAAAGATGGCAATACCTAGATCTATCCTTGCTTTTATGCCTAGCTAGGGGCGTTAAACGATAGCGCTTGTTGGGAGGCAACCCAATTTTATTTTTAGTTTTTTTTGCTTTTGTTTAGGAATAAATCTTTGATCTAGCCTCTGGTTAGATGTGTTTTTATGTCTTAATTAGTGTTTGTGCCAAGTTAAACCTATAGGATCTTCTTGGATGATAGTTATTTGATCTTGCAGAAAATTCCAGAAACTTTCTGTTCACGAAAATAATTGTTAAAAATCACCCGAACATGATAAAATATTGATTCCAATTGCTGCTGATCAATAAACAAATTGTATAGGTCTTCCTATTTTGGCTTATTTTTTGGAATTCCAGAAGTTTGCGTTAGTTACAGATTACTACAGACTATTCTGTTTTTGACAAATTCTGTTTTTCGTGTGTTGTTTGCTTATTTTGATGAATCTATGGCTAGTAAAATAGTTTATAAACCATAGAGAAGTTGTAATACAGTAGGTTTAACACCAATATAAATAAAGAATGAGTTAATTACAGTACCTTGAAGTGGTCTTTTGTTTTCTTTCGCTAACGGAGCTCACGAGATTTTCTGCTAAGTTTTGTGTTGTGAAGTTTTTAAGTTTTGGGTGAAAGATTTGATGGATTATGAAACAAGGAGTGGCAAGAGCCTAAGCTTGGGGATGCCCATGGCACCCCCAAGATAATCTAAGGACACCTAAAAGCCAAAGCTTGGGGATGCCCCGGAAGGCATCCCCTCTTTCGTCTACTTCCATCGGTAACTTTACTTGGAGCTATAGTTTTATTCACCACATGATATGTGTTTTGCTTGGAGCATCTTGTATGATTTGAGTCTTTGCTTTTTAGTTTACCACAATCATCCTTGCTGTACACACCTTTTGAGAGAGACACACATGATTCGGAAATTATTAGAATACTCTATGTGCTTCACTTATATCTTTTGAGTTATATAGTTTTTGCTCTAGTGCTTCACTTATATCTTTTAGAGCACGGTGGTGATTTTGTTTTATAGAAACTATTGTTCTATCATGATTCACTTAGATTATTTTGAGATTCCTACAAAACATCATGGTAGTTTACTTTAACAATAATAGGCATACAAGATTAGTAAAAGAAAATTTCTTATGAGTGTGTTGAATACTATGAGAAGTTTGATGCTTGATAATTGTTTTGAGATATGAAGATGGTGATATTAGGGTCATGCTAGTTGAGTAGTTGTGAATTTGAGAAATACTTGTGTTAAAGTTCGTGATTCCCGTAGCATGCACGTATGGTGAACCGTTATGTGATGAAGTCGGAGAATGATTTATTTATTGATTGTCTTCCTTATGAGTGGCGGTCGGGGACGAGCGATGGTCTTTTCCTACCAATCTATCCCCCTAGGAGCATGCGCGTAATACTTTGCTTTGATAACTTGTAGATTTTTGCAATAAGTATATGAGTTCTTTATGACTAATGTTGAGTCCATGGATTATACGCACCCTTCTTCCTTCCACCATTGCTAGCCTCTCTAATACCGCGCACTTTTCGCCGGTATCATACACCCACCATATACCTTCCTCAAAACAACCACCATACCTACTTATCATGGAATTTCCATAGCCATTCCGAGATATATTGCCATGCAACATACCACCGTTTTGTTTATTATGACACGCTTCATCATTGTCATATTGCTTTGCATGATCATGTAGTTGACATTGTATTTGTGGCAAAGCCACCGTTCATAATTCTTTCATACATGTCACTCTTGATTCATTGCATATCCCAGTATACCGCCAGAGGCATTCATATAGAGTCATATTTTGTTCTAAGTATCGAGTTGTAATTGTTGAGTTGTAAGAAAATAAAAGTGTGATGACCATCATTTTTAGAGCATTGTCCCAAGTGAGGAAAGGATGATGGAGACTATGATTCCCCCACAAGTCGGGGTGAGACTCTGGACGGAAAAAAAAGAAAAGAAAAGAGGCCATACAAAAAAGAAAAAAGGCCCAAACAAAAAAAATGAGAGAAAAAGAGAGAAGGGACAATGTTACTATCCTTTTACCACACTTGTGCTTCAAAGTAGCACCATGATCTTCATGATAGAGAGTCTCCTATGATATCACTTTCATATACTAGTGGGAATTTTTTCATTATAGAACTTGGCTTGTATATTCCAATGATGGGCTTCCTCAAAATGCCCTAGGTCTTCGTGAGCAAGCGAGTTGGATGCACACCCACTTAGTTTCTTTTGTTGAGCTTTCATATACTTATAGCTCTAGTGCATCCGTTGCATGGCAATCCCTACTCACTCACATTGATATCTATTGATGTGCATCTCCATAGCCCGTTGATATGCCTAGTTGATGTGAGACTATCTTCTCCTTTTTGTCTTCTCCACAACCACCATTCTATTCCACATATAGTGCTATGTCCATGGCTCACGCTCATGTATTGCATGAAGATTGAAAAAGTTTGAGAACGTCAAAAGTATGGAACAATTGCTTGGCTTGTCATCGGGGTTGTGCATGATTTAAATATTTTGTGTGATGAAGATAGAGCATAGCCAGACTATATGATTTTGTAGGGATAACTTTCTTTGGCCATGTTATTTTGAGAAGACATAATTGCTTAGTTAGTATGCTTGAAGTATTATTGTTTTTATGTCAATATGAACTTTTATCTTGAATCTTTCGGATCTGAATATTCATACCACAATTAATAAGAATTACATTGAAATTATGCCAAGTAGTATTCCGCATCAAAAATTCTGTTTTTATCATTTACCTACTCGAGGACGAGCAGGAATTAAGCTTGGGGATGCTTGATACGTCTACAACGTATCTATAATTTTTGATTGCTCCATGCTATATTATCTTCTGTTTTGGACATTATTGGGCTTTATTATTCACTTTTATATTATTTTTGGGACTAACCTATTAACCGGAGGCCCAACCCAGAATTGCTGTTTTTTGCCTATTTCAGAGTTTCGCAGAAAAAGAATATCAAACGGAGTCCAAACGGAATGAAATCTTCGGGAACGTGATTTTTGGAACGAACATGATCCAGAGGATTTGGACCCTATGTCAAGAAAGCCACCAGGAAGCCACAAGGTAGGGGGCGCGCCTACCCCCCCTAGGCGCGCCCTCCACCCTCGTGGGCCCCACATTGCTCCACCGACGTACTCCTTCCTCCTATATATACCTACGTACCCCCAAACGATCAGATACGGAGCCAAAAACCTAATTCCACCGCCGCAACCTTCTGTACCTACGAGATCCCATCTTGGGGCCTGTTCCGGAGCTCCGCCGGAGGGGGCATCCATCACGGAGGGTGTAGCGACCAGACCTCAAATGGCCTGTGCTGCTGTGCACCAGTGTCATCCCTGGATCAGTAATGCTGACACACACAGTACAAATGGAGGATTTATAACAGAGTAGCAATCACACACTTATTACATCGAATATCTCCGAAGAGATTAAATATGATAAACATGGCTTAAGGCCATCTAATATCGATAACAGCGGAAGACTTGGAAGATAAGTGAGTCCATCACTCCAGCGGCATCACTGAGTATAAGACCACGACCTAAGGCACCTTACTCGTCGTTTGAAAAGTCTGCAACATGAAACGTTGCAGCCCGAAAACGGGCCAGCACATAGAATATGCTGGCAAAGTAACACATACAGAGCAATGAACAATAATAATGCTATACTATATGCATATATGGCTGGTGGAAAGCTCTATGGTTACAGTTTTGCGAAAAGCCAATTTTATCCTACTTCAAAGGAATAAATTTTATTTAACTATCATGGTGGTTGTGAATCATTGAGAAGGTACCTCCAACTCAATCCCAATTAAGTGTCATCATTAACCCAACAAAATTAATTAAAAGTAACATGGTGATGAGATTCAAATGATAATCCAAGTACTAGATACTCAAGTTGTCCATAACCGGGGACACGGCTAATCATGATCAGTTTGTACACTCTGCAGAGGTTTGCGCACTTTTCCCCACAAGACTCGATCGCCTCCGCTCGATTCTCGCACTGCATGATGTTTGAGAAACGGATGACCGAGACACAGTCTTTCAGAAACAATCACTCTTTACTCTGGGTGGACCGGTACACCTACTTTCCCCTACATCTGCTAGCCCACCTCTTCAAGAGATCCTGTAACCTACTCAGCTATGCTAGAGCCCATAATAGCTTGTGGCTGCACACGGAAGTTTCTAGCATGAATAATCTTATGATCCCTTTGAGCCTGGGTGGCGGACCTTATACATACAGACAACACTGGATTCTCCAGGTGCCTCAATCCACCCAGATGTGAGTTTTAGTTGCCACCTTAAGTTGAACCATTAATAAACATCTCACATCTGTCGTGAATATCACTCAAACCCAAATCCATGTCTACGAGCATAGCATGGCAATATAATAGCAACGTAGAAGTAACTCCCAAGGGTTTGATAAGAAAACAGGTAATAGGTACTACCTCAACTACTTCCCAGAACCCACAGTTTAATTAGATCCTAATCATGCAATGTTTGAGGAATAGATCTAATGCAGTAAAACTGGGTATGAACGGGGTATGATCAAAGTGTTACTTGCGTTGCTGATGATCCGCAAAACCTAACGAGTCGAAGTAACAAGCGGCACACTCCGGGTACTCTATCGCAAACAAACAAGCATACAATCAGTACTCATCTAGTGCATAGGTAAAACTCAAATGAAAGATCCAACCAGAAAGTTCAACTTAAGAACTCCGGTTTGCAAAAAGAATCAACTCGAAAGAAGCAACGAAAGTCAAACGGCGAAAGAAAGAAACTTCGTTTGCTAATCTGGATCTAGGTCAAATTTTACTGTAGCAAAAACTTGTTTGAGTAGGTTAAACGGAAAGAGAATTTCGAGACAAAACTCTAGGCGCTCGAATCGCCTGATTCCGATAAACGAGCGAGAAGTTAAACAGAATCGAAGATTCGATCAGAAATCGAATCTGAGAAAATAACGAGAAAAATCCAACGAAAAAGAAAAACGGATGAACGGTTAAATAACGGACGTTCGTTAACAGAGAAAAACCGACGAACGCGTTCGTTAAAACGAACGGTTCGGTGAACGCTCGCAAAATAATAAAACCGAAAAAAATGATCTAGGGTTTTTTTAAACAAAGGGTTTTTTTAAAACGAAAACCGGCAAAGTCAACGGGGCAGCGGCAGTACCTCGTAGGGCTCCGGCGAGAGCTCCGGCGGGGCTCCGGGCTTCGGGCGGCGGGGTGCGGGGCTCGGGGGGGTGCGGC
>NC_057811.1:347923099-347931067 GCF_018294505.1 Triticum aestivum
GGAGCCGGACTCGGCCATGGCGGCGGCGGCGTCTCGTGCGCGGGGAGGAAAGCGCGGGCGGGCCGGCGCTCGGCTGGGCTTCGGCCCAGCGGGCGTCGCTCGTTTTTTTTTAAAAAAAAATTCCGCGGAAAATAATTCACAGAAAACTATGAAATAAATTTTCCCCGTCTAGTTAGAAAATATAGAATAGGGTGAACATTTTTTTAAATCAAAATAAATGTTTTGAAAACATGCAATATTTTTAATGCAATAAAAATTGCAAATAAAATCCAAATAAATTCCAAATAATGATTTTAACATTTTTTTTCCTCCAGTATTTCAATTGTTTTGGAGAAGTCATGTTTTCTCCTCTCGTTTATTTTTAGAATGAAATATTTTTCCGGAGAGAAATTATTTAAAACCAAAATCCTCGTCTTATTATTTGATGAAAATCAAATATGAAAATTCGAGAAAATCCCCAACTCTCTCCGAGGGTCCTTGAGTTGCTTAGGATTTATCGAGGATTTGTCAAAATGCAATAAAACATGATATGCAATGATGATCTATGTATAACATACCAAATTGAAAATTTGGGATGTTACAAACCTACCCCCCTTAAGATGAATCTCGCCCTCGAGATTCGGGTTGGCTAGAAAACAGGTGGGAGTGGTCTTTCCGTAGATCTTCCTCTCGCTCCCAGGTGGCTTCATCTTCTGTGTGGTGACTCCACTGAACTTTGCAAAACTTGATAACCTTGCTGCGGGTAACTCGGCTGGCATACTCGAGAATCTTAACTGGCTTCTCCTCATAAGTCAAATCACTTTCCAACTGTATCGCTTCCAGTGGCACAGTATCTCTCAGTGGTATCTCAGCCATCTCTGCGTGGCACTTCTTCAACTGCGAAACGTGAAATACATCATGTACTCCAGACAATCCTTCGGGCAATTCCAACTTGTAGGCAACTTCTCCCATACGTTCCAACACTCTGTATGGTCCGATAAAACGGGGCGCTAACTTTCCTTTAACTCCAAAGCGCTTCACTCCTCGAAGGGGTGATACTCGAAGATACACTCTGTCTCCGACTTCGTGAACGGTCTCCTTTCGTTTAGAATCAGAATAACTCTTCTGCCTGGACTGGGCTACCTTGAGCCTATCGCGAATCAACCTCACTTTCTGTTCAGACTCCCTAATCAAATCTGGTCCAAACAACTGACGGTCTCCAACTTCGTCCCATGACAACGGTGTTCTACACCTCCTTCCGTACAAGGCTTCGAAAGGGGCCATCTTCAAACTGGTTTGATAACTGTTGTTATACGAAAACTCCGCTTATGGCAAATTGTCGTCCCAGCTGGATCCATAATCTAGTGCACATGCTCTCAACATGTCCTCCAAAATCTGGTTGACTCTTTCGGTCTGTCCATCTGTCTGTGGGTGGAAAGCTGTACTAAATTCCAGCCTGGTTCCCAATGTTTCATGTAACTGCTTCCAAAACTTCGAGGTAAATTGGGTTCCTCTGTCTGATACAATGGTCCTCGGAACTCCATGCAAACATACGATCCTGGTCATGTATATCTTTGCCAACTTAGCACTGGTGTAAGTGGTCTTTACTGGAATGAAATGAGCCACTTTTGTCAAACGGTCGACTACAACCCATATCGAGTCATAGCCTGAACGAGTCCTGGGTAATCCTGTGATAAAATCCATGCCTATTTTATCCCACTTCCATTCGGGTATCGGCAATGGTTGCAGCAATCCTGCTGGCTTCTGATGCTCTGCCTTCACTCTCTGACATACATCACAAACTGCTACATACTCCGCAATATCCTTCTTCATTCCGGTCCACCAGAAAGTATTCTTCAAATCCAAATACATCTTGGTATTCCCTGGGTGAATCGAGTACGGTGAATCATGGGCTTCTTGCAAAATCAACTTCCTGATCTCCGGATCATTTGGCACATATATGCGGTCCTCGAACCATAAGGTATCGTGCTCATCCTCACGAAATCCCTTGTCTTTTCCTTTGCTCATCTTCTCCTTTATCTCTTCAATCTCCTTGTCTGTCTTCTGAGCTTCTCTGATCCTTTCCATCAAGGTAGACTGAATCTCCAATGTCGCTAAATAGCCTCTAGGGACTATCTCCAAACATAGCTCGTGAAGGTCCTCGGCTAACTCCTGAGGTAACTCTCCTGTCATGAGGGTGATGATATGACTCTTGCGGCTCAACGCGTCTGCTACTACGTTAGCCTTTCCAGGGTGATAATGCAATCTCATATCATAATCTTTAATGAGCTCCAACCATCTCCTCTGTCTGAGATTTAACTCCTTCTGCGTGAAAATGTACTTCAAACTCTTGTGATCCGTGTACACCTCACAATGGTTTCCGATGAGAAAATGTCTCCATGTTTTCAATGCATGCACCACGGCTGCTAATTCCAAATCATGCGTAGCATAATTCTTCTCATGGGGTTTAAGTTGTCATGAAGCATACGACACAACTCTTCCTTCCTGCATAAGCACTGCTCCAAGTCCTCGATGAGAAGCGTCGCAATAAACTTCATAATCCTTGCGTTGATCTGGCAGAATCAACACTGGTGAGGTAACCAATCGTTTCTTCAGCTCTTGGAAACTAGCTTCACATTCCTCAGTCCAATTGAATTTGGTGTCCTTCTTCAATAGCTCAGTCATGGGCTTAGCAATCTTTGAGAAATTTTCGATAAATCTCCGATAGTATCCTGCAAGTCCAAGGAAACTCTGGATTTCTCCAACTGTCGTGGGTGATTCCCAACTTGTCACTGTGTCAACCTTGGCAGGGTCTACTGCTATTCCTTCTCCAGAAATAACATGTCCAAGGAATCCAACTTCCTTCAACCAAAACTCACATTTGCTTAACTTGGCATATAATTGATGTTCTCTGAGCTTCTCAAGTACCAATCGTAAATGCTCTTCATGCTCTTCTTCATCCTTGGAAAAGATTAAAATATCATCAATGAACACCACGACGAACTTATCCAAAAACTCCATAAACACTTTGTTCATCAGGTTCATGAAATAGGCAGGTGCGTTAGTCAGACCAAATGACATAACGGTATACTCATACAATCCATATCTGGTGGTAAATGCCGTCTTGGGTATATCCTGCTCTCGAATCTTTAACTGATGGTACCCTGATCGTAGATCGATCTTGGAAAATACTTTAGCTCCTTGTAAGCGGTCAAACAAATCATTGATCATCGGCAGTGGGTACTTGTTTTTGATGGTCACTTCATTCAAACCCCGGTAATCAACAACCATCCTCAGTGATCCATCTTTCTTCTCCACTAGAAGTACTGGTGATCCCCAAGGTGACGAACTTGGGCGAATATAGCCTTTATCCAGTAACTCCTTGATCTGCTTCTTAATTTCTTCCAAATCTTTTGCGGGCATCCTGTACGGTCTCTTAGATATTGGCCCTGTGCCTGGCAAAAGTTCAATCAAAAACTCAATGTCTCTATCTGGCGGCATGCCTGGCAACTCTTCTGGAAATACATCCGGAAAATCCTTCACCACTGGTACTTCCTCCTGTACAACTCCTGATAAGGAATTCACTTGAGTCCTCTTCGGCATGTGCCGGGATACATACTTGATCCTTTTTCCTTCCGGGGTGGTAAGCAAAATCGTCTTGCTGGCACAATCGATGTTTCCTCCATACAACGATAGCCAATCCATTCCCAGAATCACATCCAAACCTTGCGATTCCAAAACAATGAGGTCTGAGGGGAAAACATGCCTACCAATGGCCAATGGTATCTGAAAACATCCTTGGGTGGCCATATACTCTGCTCCAGGCGAGGTTACTAACATAGGGGTTTTGAGAACTTGGGTGGACATCTTAAACTTATTTACGAATCCCCTTGATATGTATGAATGCGATGCACCAGTATCGAAAAGAACGGTTGCAGTAAATGTCTTAACCAAAAACTTACCTATTACTGCATCAGGCTGAGCTTCAACCTCCTCCACGCTCACGTGGTTCACATGTCCTTTGTTGAACGGGTTCGGCTTCTTCCCAGAGCTTCCATTGCCATTTCCATTTTGGGCTTCAGGACAATCAATTGCATAATGTCCAGTCTTCTGGCACTTGAAACAAGTAATGTGACTTAGATCTCTCTTGGTTGGGGTAGATGGGTTGGTGCGGTTCTGTCCGTTTCCTCCTCCATTCCCATTACCATTCTTGGAGC
This sequence comes from Triticum aestivum, assembly GCF_018294505.1. Taxonomy (NCBI): domain Eukaryota; kingdom Viridiplantae; phylum Streptophyta; class Magnoliopsida; order Poales; family Poaceae; genus Triticum; species Triticum aestivum. The sequence continues at coordinate 347,927,296 of NC_057811.1, forward strand.
CATTGTGGTTGTGCGAACTACCTCCTCCATGGGTATGCTGAAACTGTCCTCCCGGCTTCGGGGTAAATCGTGGCTTCTGCTGGGCTCCAGAATTGTACTTCCCTTGTCCATACTTCCTCTTATGGTTTTCAATCTGCTGTTGCTTCCCTTCAATCATGAGAGCTCTATCTACCAGCTCCTGGTAGTTGTTGAAGGTTGCTACCATCAACTGCATACTCAGTTCATCGTTCAGCCCTTCCAAAAATTTCTCCTGCTTGGCAGCATCTATAGCAACGTCATCTGGTGCATAACGTGCTAACTTACTGAAATCCTCCACATACTGGCCTACGGTGCGTCCTCCTTGGCGTAGGTTACGAAACTCACGCTTCTTCATAGCCATAGCTCCTGCTGAAACATGAGCTGTACGGAAAGCTTGCTGAAACTGGTCCCATGTGACAGTGTCAATAGGGTGCGTGGCTGTATAATTCTCCCACCATGATGCTGCGGGTCCATCAAGCTGATGTGCGGCAAAACGCACTCTTTCCGCATCTGTGCATCCTGCAGTGGTCAACTCCCTTCCAACTTTGCGGAGCCAATCATCTGCTACAATCGGCTCGGTGCTACTGGAAAACACCGGCGGGTTTAGCCTTAAGAAACGGGCTAAGTGATCAACAGGTGGTGGTGGTGGTGGGTTGTTGTTGTTGTTGTTGTTGCCTTGGTTCTGCACTAACACTTGCATCAGGGCATTCTGTTGCGGAATCAACTGGGTGATCTCTGGCGGGAAAACAAATCCGGTGTCGCGTCGGAGGCATCTGATAGGTTTAGAAAAGATGAGAGTTAAGAATAGAATGAGGTCTAGAGAGAAAACACTACCCATATGCTCATGAGACAAATCAATCAATAACACTCAATCAATTCAACAAGGCAAAACAATCGATCTAACTAGTGTTACAAAGTGCTTGAACTATACTATTAAATGGGGGAAAACTACTACTGATATGGTGGTCTACTAGAAATTCTGATCCGTTGAAGACTCCATGATGTCTGCTCCAGCTTCATCAACCCAGTCGTCTTCACTTGGTTCCGAGTCGGTGTCGTCGATGATGATGTAGTTATCCGGACAAGTGCATTCGTCGACTTCTGCTTTTGGCACTGGATTTCCCACGAATACTCCAATCTTCTTCTCCAGGTCATCATTCTTCCCTACTAGTGCGTTGATTTCCTCCAAATAATCTTCGCGTGTAGCCTTGAGTTCTTCTTGGAGCTCCTTGATCTTCGTTAATGCCTTCTTCATTTCTTCCTTGTCCGTGCACATCTGGTTCTCCTGGCGACGAATATGTTGGTTCTGCTCCTGGATGAAAGCTGCGATTGATCCATCCTTCTTGGTTCTGATCATCTCCCATTGCGCGTCTCGGCGTCCACAAATTTGGTAAATTGTATCCTTAAGCTCCTGGTGGTAGACTTCTCCAATGCGTCCCATGGCGATATGTGCGGCCATGCTCTTCCCTAAACTCCAAGTTGGTGCTTCGAAAACCAATCTCATGGGTTCAGTAATTGGCACAAAAGTCCTTCCTGGAATGATAACTTGAATCTTCCAGCTCTCCTCTTCAGGTAATGTGGCGTTGTAGGTTCCGGTGATGCTTGGTATTCCTATGTTCAAGTACTTGGTGACTTCCTTCAAATGTCGACCAAACGGCGTGTCTTCATCTGGTTGCATGAACTTGCTCCTTGCATTCGCCATTCCTAAAAGAGTAGAAGTGGAGAGGGGTCAGAAATGACAAGAGAGATGCTTTCTAGGGCTTAAGCTTAGTGGTCGTGTCCTACAGTCAACGTGTGCTCTGATACCAACTTTGTAGCGACCAGACCTCAAATGGCCTGTGCTGCTGTGCACCAGTGTCATCCCTGGATCAGTAATGCTGACACGCACAGTACAAATGGAGGATTTATAACAGAGTAGCAATCACACACTTATTACATCGAATATCTCCGAAGAGATTAAATATGATAAACATGGCTTAAGGCCATCTAATATCGATAACAGCGGAAGACTTGGAAGATAAGTGAGTCCATCACTCCAGCGGCATCACTGAGTATAAGACCACGACCTAAGGCACCTTACTCGTCGTTTGAAAAGTCTGCAACATGAAACGTTGCAGCCCGAAAACAGGTCAGCACATAGAATATGCTGGCAAAGTAACACATACAGAGCAATGAACAATAATAATGCTATACTATATGCATATATGGCTGGTGGAAAGCTCTATGGTTACAGTTTTGCGAAAAGCCAATTTTATCCTACTTCAAAGGAATAAATTTTATTTAACTATCATGGTGGTTGTGAATCATTGAGAAGGTACCTCCAACTCAATCCCAATTAAGTGTCATCATTAACCCAACAAAATTAATTAAAAGTAACATGGTGATGAGATTCAAATGATAATCCAAGTACTAGATACTCAAGTTGTCCATAACCGGGGACACGGCTAATCATGATCAGTTTGTACACTCTGCAGAGGTTTGTGCACTTTTCCCCACAAGACTCGATCGCCTCCGCTTGATTCTCGCACTGCATGATGTTTGAGAAACGGATGACCGAGACACAGTCTTTCAGAAACAATCACTCTTTACTCTGGGTGGACCGGTACACCTACTTTCCCCTACATCTGCTAGCCCACCTCTTCAAGAGATCCTGTAACCTACTCAGCTATGCTAGAGCCCATAATAGCTTGTGGCTGCACACGGAAGTTTCTAGCATGAATAATCTTATGATCCCTTTGAGCCTGGGTGGTGGACCTTATACAAACAGACAACACTGGATTCTCCAGGTGCCTCAGTCCACCCAGATGTGAGTTTTAGTTGCCACCTTAAGTTGAACCATTAATAAACATCTCACATCTGTCGTGAATATCACTCAAACCCAAATCCACGTCTACGAGCATAGCATGGCAATATAATAGCAACGTAGAAGTAACTCCCAAGGGTTTGATAAGAAAACAGGTAATAGGTACTACCTCAACTACTTCCCAGAACCCACAGTTTAATTAGATCCTAATCATGCAATGTTTGAGGAATAGATCTAATGCAGTAAAACTGGGTATGAACGGGGTATGATCAAAGTGTTACTTGCCTTGCTGATGATCCGCAAAACCTAACGAGTCGAAGTAACAAGCGGCACACTCCGGGTACTCTATCGTAAACAAACAAGCATACAATCAGTACTCATCTAGTGCACAGGTAAAACTCAAATGAAAGATCCAACCAGAAAGTTCAACTTAAGAACTCTGGTTTGCAAAAAGAATCAACTCGAAAGAAGCAACGAAAGTCAAACGGCGAAAGAAAGAAACTTTGTTTGCTAATCTGGATCTAGGTCAAATTTTACTATAGCAAAAACTTGTTTGAGTAGGTTAAACGGAAAGAGAATTTCGAGACGAAACTCTAGGCGCTTGAATCGCCTGATTCCGATAAACGAGCGAGAAGTTAAACAGAATCGAAGATTCGATCAGAAATCGAATCTGAGAAAATAACGAGAAAAATCCGACGAAAAAGAAAAACGGATGAACGGTTAAATAACGGACGTTCGTTAACAGAGAAAAACCGACGAACGCGTTCGTTAAAACGAACGGTTCGGTGAACGCTCGCAAAATAATAAAACCGAAAAAAACCGATCTAGGTTTTTTTTTTTAAAACGAAAACCGGCAAAGTCAACGGGGCAGCGGCAGTACCTCGTCGGGCTCCGGAGAGAGCTCCGGCGGGGCTTCGGGCGGCGGGGTGCGGGGCTCGGGGGGGTGCGGCG